>NC_090650.1:92877870-93155370 GCF_040937935.1 Hyperolius riggenbachi
TTAAAGTACATACATATATCCTATGGTAAAATGCATTACATATTACTGTGCTGCTGTCCCTTACAGTAGGTACGGTAGTAGAGATCTGACTGGCTTTTAACTAGTCCATCTACTCATGCGGGATCCTGGTGGTTTTCTTTATATTTTAAGGTAAGCAGAAATAGTAGCCAGGCATTATCTCTGAGGTATGCTTTATTAGACAATGCAGCAGCCAAGTAAATAAATACAGCATATATAAGTGAGAAAACTGCACATTACTACCAGAAATCTCCCCCACTAGGAGATTAACAAATCCAAAACCTGTCAGATTTTTACCACCTCTTGTGACAGCAACATAGGAAAAAGTCGATCACAGTGCATTTTACAAACAGTGGTAGGTAGTTGGCAGGCACTCAGAACTGCTGCAGTATAAACAGGAAGTTCCGAATTAGGCTGTAAATGGATAAGCCTCAGCACAGCTACGTGCTCAAACCATGTAGTGTAAGCCACAATATAAAAAAATCCAAGAGGAGAGAACGGTTGGCACTGTAGCTTTAATTATGTGCTTCCATCTAATGCAAAAACATATAGCAACTTGCAGATAGGTAGCAAATCGGTGTACTTATCGTTAGTAGGTCTGCTGAGGAGTGGGAGGCAGCTGTGGGTGCCAGAGGGTGCACGGCCTTATGACCGTTTCACTGTGTTGTGAACCTAGCTTCTTCTGAGGCCTGTGTGCATGCAGTGGCATGGCCTGCACACAGGCCTCGGAAGCTAGGTAACATATGCAGCACTTAAAAAAAATATTTTTTGGTGATCGTTCTGCCAAAAGCCTAGGTAGATAACACCTGCCACATGATTGAGAGGTTAATAGACTAGCAACAAATACGCTTATTGCCTTCCTTTATGTCCTGTGCAGCCTTTTGTCCCTCCTTCCCTGTACATTGAGCAGTACATGCTGCTCAGCTATAACTGAACCGTGTGTCTGTACAGAGCTTATGCCCAGAAAAGTCACCCTAATGGGGGCCATACATGGTACTATTTTTTCATCCAATCTTACCAATTCTATGTAGTATAAGGGAACTACCTAAATTATCCTTTCAGTATATTCACTTAATTTACCCTTATACTACATATAAATGGTAAGATTGGATTGTACCATGTATGGCCACCATTACAAAATCGAGCAACGATCATTAACAGGTACAATTATTTTGCATGTGTGCAGGACTTGCAAAAAACCCTGATCCAGCATAAGCCAGGAGACGTCTACACATATTGAGCTATTATTTCTGTATTGCACTAAAAACTTAATTTGGACTTTAGGTTTTCAATATGATATATTAGAAACACTTTTTTTCCAGATGCAAGGTGATTTAAAGAATATTTTGAGAATCTCAAAGACAAGATGAGAATCCTCAGTCTCTGCCTGTTCTTGTTTGTCATTTGAAACAACTAGACTAGACTAGAAACTTCCTGCTTCTCTCTCAGTTTCTAGAGGCTTGTGCAATGTGGCTCCTCTATTAAAGGGAACCAGAGAGGAACGGGGGGTTGAAAAAAGAAAATGATTTTATACATACCTGGGGCTTCTTCCAGCTCCATAAGCCTGAATCGCTCCCACGCCGCCGTCCTCAGCTTCCTGGATCCGCCGGTACCGGGCCCGTCACTTCCGGCGGACGCGGCCAATTGTCCGCATCACAGGGGCTCCCTCCATACATGTACGCATGCGGCAGCGCAGTAAGCAGCCACATGCGTATCTGTATGGAGAGAGAGCACCCTGTAATGCGGAGAATTGGCCGCGTCCGCCGGCCGACTTGCCGACTCGCGGCAATGACGGGACCCGGTGGCGGCGGATCCAGGCAGCGGAGGACGGCGGCGTGGGAGCGATCCGTGCGTATGGGGCTGGAGGAAGCCCCAGGTATGTATATTGAATCCTCTCTGGTTCCCTTTAACCACTGCAGTATTGTGGGGTCATGTCCTGGGTAACAGTAAATTCGGGCGCCTGAGGCTAGTGGACAAATCGGGCGGCGCCATTCACTCCTATAATAAATATCGTTTAATGGGCGCCCGATAGGAAAAAAGGGCGCCGGAGAAAAATAACGTTTTAAAAGCGGCGCCCGGAGGCTTAATGTTTTATTACTGCTTCTCATGATTACACATTATTTAATGATTTATACATTTTTAAATATTATTTTTAAACGAAAAACAGTACAATATTTTTTTTCAAACATTATTTTTAAACGAAAAACAGTACATTTTTTATTTTTTTATTTTTACATTATTTTTAAACGAAAAAACCAACAGGGGGGGTCTTAGGTTTAGGCACCAACAGGGGGGTCTTAGGTTTAGGCACCAACAGGGGGGTCTTAGGTTTAGGCACCAACAGGGGGTCTTAGGTTTAGGCACCAAAAGGGGGGTCTTAGGTTTAGGCACCAACAGGGGGGTCTTAGGTTTAGGCACCAACAGGGGGTCTTAGGTTTAGGCACCAACAGGGGGGTCTTAGGTTTAGGCACCAACAGGGGGGTCTTAGGTTTAGGCACTAACAGGGGGGTCTTAGGTTTAGGCACCAACAGGGGGGTCTTAGGTTTAGGCACTAACAGGGGGGTCTAGGGGTTAGGGGTAGGTACAGGGAGGGTTACTTAGTAATTTTTTTTTTTAAACGTTATTATACGTTTCAGTATTTAAACGAAAGATTAACGTTTTTACAAATGCCGATTTAATGCACATTATTTAATGATTTATAACTTTAAAAAACATTAATTTTAAACGGAATACAGTACAATACATTTTTAAACGTTATCCATGCTTATCGTTAAAAACCCGGCGCCCTTTTTTCCCAGCGCCCCTTTTTAACGTACGCCATGTCCTGAACGTCCACATCCTGTATGTTAGGGCTCTGAGTTGTGGAGGAAGCAGTTTAAGCACCATAGTTACAAGCCCTGTCTTTAAAAAGATTAAACAGTAATGGCATCTGCAAACCAAACACGTAACACACTTGGCTGGCTTGCCATACCTGCAGAAGACTGAGATTGCAATCTAGATCAAGCCAAAGCATAACACCTTATGGAGTGTAGATGCAGGCGCAGGACCTGTAGCAGCCAAAAATCCAATAATCCAAAGCAGGACCTGCACCCTGGAAATCAGGAAGCGTGCTTAACTGTTCAATCACTAAAGTATCACACCATCTGATCGTTAGGACAAACAATTGTTTTGGGCCCATTCATGGTCCCATTGTCAAGACACAGGACAAATGTACGGTGATCTGCTCCGTACCGTGACAATGGGGCCCAGCAAGTGATTGTAGGCCCTAAATGATTTCCAAGGTGCGGACCCTTTTTTGGATTTTTAAAACTGGAAACTGACTACCAGGGCTTCATTTGTAATGCCGTTACTGCAGCATGCAATAAGCACTGCATACTAAAGAAACTACCAACAGGTCTGTGTAAACTGCAATGTTTTTTATGATATGGTGTGTGTACACACACACACACACACACACACACACACACACACACACACACACACACACACACACACACACACACACACACACACACACACACACACACGACACCAAATGACACACAGGGATAGGACTAGAATGTAACGGTCGGGCATAAAATCAGAAATCAATTCTTTATTTTTATCTGGTAAACAAGTAATAAGAATGCTAACCAAGCAATCCAAATGGTAAAATCACTATTACTTTTCTTGTTGATAAATTATCATTCCCCAGTTTACCTGACTCTTATTCAGTACACACAAAATTTGGTACACAAAAAGGAAGTTGCAGGGCATGCTGGGTTGTCTTTTTGCTTCTCTACTTTCCACTGACTTAACTAATGCAGCCTGATTGGCTGAAGCCTCTTTCCCTCCTGTTTTCCCCTCCCACACCTCTGTTCCTCTCTGATTGGCCAATATTTCTCATGCTGAGACAATGCACTTTCTATTGCAGAGCTGGTGGGATTGCCTGAAGACTGGGAGGAGGGTGGGCAATGCATACACAATCAGGCAGAGGAGAGTAAGGGATAAAATGACATCGGGATTGGCTTCAAAATGGCCACAGTTAAAATGGGAAATGCTAAGGATTTTCTCATTTTTTTTACTGTAGAAAAAAAAATCACTAAATTCAAAATGTGGACAGTGCAATACATACTTTATGTAAGTAGAGCAAGTATTTATCTACTTATATATGCTTTTTTTCCCCTAAGATCGTATGGCTGACAGCTTCTCTTTAACAACAAATAACTAGATGAAAGTGCCTAGTACGATTGTCATGTGTCTACACGTCTATGCAAGCATTTTATTCCTAATCCATTACCAATTGGCATGTGAATCAAAATAATCTACCAGCCATGAATCAGACTGTGTGTAATAGGCCTATAGAACTAAGTAGTAAAAAGCAGAACAGCACTACAATGACAATACAATCATGCTTGTTGTGCAGCTACAATCCACACCAACACATTACACTGCATTGGAAAAAAAGGACTAACCTACAAACATGAAATCTGCCTATAGATAAAAAGATCACTGCAGAACACTACACCAGGATTTTATGGCAGTGTCTTATTAACTGCTTTGTGTCATGAAGTTGGAGTATCCAATTAAAAGACCAAACGGCAGCGCTTACTAAGGAAAGCTCCCTACAGATACAAAAGATGAGCTGTTCAAGAAAATGTACTTTCAAGGTAAAAGTTTATAATTGAATACATCCAGTATATTCCTTGGAATGGAAGTACAGAGGCCACTAAAATAAAATTAAAATAGCATATACCCTTTTACCGGGAAGTTCATGCATCCTTCGCTGGATGGAATCATGAGACCTCAATCCATTTTCACTCTGCTATTGATCTAACAAGGTCTCAGCCCATTCACACTTCAACCAGCAAAAGCATTAGAGTATCTCAAACTACTGTGTGCAGTGAAAATTATGCATATGACCTATAGGAGACTTTTTGCGTTACTAAAAACATATTTCTTCCATCCAATAATAAAAGGTCAAGTGTACCATATTAAAGAAAAAAAACAGATTGATTTCATTATGACATACTGCAATGTTAGCAGCCTAACATTCAGGAGGTACACATGTAATTCAGGGTTGGTTACATACAGGTTATTTTCAGCAAGCACCTAACGTACAAAAAAAGGAATGTTAAAATTGTGGTCTCATAGCATAGATATAACGGTGGTGGGCAATCAACTATTAAATCAAGTCTGGAGTTCCTTTTAAATCAACAGGAAGACCTGCCTCTGTTCTACATGCAATCGAGGAACAAACATCTCAAGGATCTTCAGGTGCGACATCCACCACACCCTAAAGAAAGACTCAACCAGTAGATGACGCAGCTTCCATGGGTCTAATTATGCCCATCGGCCAGTTGAGGGCTTCTCCTACCACCCGAAGCAACTAAAAACAGCGCTGGAGATTTTGGTGTAGTCGGCGCCGCCATAGGCCGTAATACAAATTGCAGCTAAAGTGGCGTTTGGACAGTAATTTGGTGTCAATCAAAAGACTGAGCCAAATTACTTTAAAAACAGAGTAATTCGGCCACCAGCAATAGCTGGAAGCAGATTTACTCAATTTCCCACTGTCCACGGTACCGGGGGGGGGAATAGTAATTAACGCTGCCGGGACTTTTGCAGGAGCAGGGTGAGCCATTCATTAGCTTTACCCTGCGCCCAAATTTCCTGGCCATTTAATTATGTATACACCCTCCACCTCGTGTCAATTCTGCTGCCACTTCCTTGAGGTTCGGGACATGTTTACACATCATACAAACAATCTCATATAGCAGGGCTGTGAAGTCGGAGTTGGAGTCGAGGAGTCGGGGCAATTTTGGGCACCCGGAGTCGTTGATTTCATAAACTGAGGAGTCGGATGATTTTTGTACAAAATCCACAGCCCTGTTAAGTATTAGACTAAGGAGTAGGAGTCGAGGAGTCGGAGCCGTTTTGGGTCCCCGGAGTTGGAGTCGGAGTCGTGGTTTCATAAACTGAGGAGTCGGAGTTGGAGTCGAAAGATTTTTGTACCGACTCCACAGCCCTGTCATATAGTGTAATTATGTTCTATTAAATAGTTTTAAAAACCTCCATTGCATAGAGTTTTTGGGAGCAGGCTCTCCCCGTGTGCTGGCCAAGGTCTGTCGGACAGTTCAGCCTCCCAGCCACGAGTGCCAATTGCATGCAGCCAAATGGCAGGAAATTATTGAGCGTCAGCTTCATTATTAACGCTTATAGTTAGCAATTTGTAAGTTAATCAATAAGTTAGCTGCTCCTGGAAATTCCATCTGTGCTGCATACACATGTGTGTAAATGCAGTGGTGTGAATATGCTGTGACAGCACGTTCCTGGCCTGGATGCACACAAAAAGCACTGGAACGCTAGATGAAACACAGCAACTGGATGGTGTTAAGAGCATTAGCAGGTTATGTCTACTTTACGTTCCTTTTCAGGGCTATTGCTTTACTTAAAGGATACCAGAGGTGAAATTACACAATGTTCTTTTACTTAAAGGGAAACTTCAGCCTAAACAAACATACTGTCATTACCGTATTTTTCGGACTATAAGACGCTCCGGACTATAAGACGCACCTAGTTTCAGAGGACAAAAAACATGGAAAAAAAATTTAAGCTGGTGCATCTTTAGTGCAGGGGCATCTTATGGTCCTTTACCCCCCAAGCTGTCTCTATCTAAACTACACTGCCCAATTAAACTAACCACTGATGCCCCACTAGCTACACTACACTAACACCTGCTTTCCTCATAACTTGCACTAAGCTACACTGACCCCACAACCTACACTAAACAAGACTGTCCCCATAACCTACACTAAGCTACACTGACCCCACAACCTACACTAAGCTACACTGACCCCACAACCTACACTAAGCTACACTGACCCCACAACCTACACTAAGCTACAATGACCCCACAACCTACACTAAGCTACACTGACCCCACAACCTACACTAAGCTACACTGACCCACAACCTACACTAAGCTACACTGACCCCACAACCTACACTAACCCCACAACCTACACTAAGCTACACTGACCCCCACAACCAACACTAAGCTACACTGACCCCCACAACCTACACTAAGTTACACTGACCCCACAACCTACACTAAGCTACACTGACCCCACAACCTACACTAAGCTACACTGACCCCCACAACCTACACTAAGCTACACTGACCCCATAACCTACACTAAGCTACACTGACCCCCACAACCTACACTGACCCCACAACCTACACTGACCCCACAACCTACACTAAGCTACACTGATCCCCACAACCTACACTGTCCCCACAACCTACACTGACCCTACAACCTACACTAAGCTACACTGACCCCACAACCTACACTAAGCTACACTGACCCCACAACCAACACTAAACTGCTCTGTCCCCACTACCTACACCACAGTATATTTACCATCAGTGGAAGGGCTGCAGTGTGCTGCTGTTCCAGGCAGAGATGGAAGCTGCCTTCAGTGCGATCTGTCAGGGTCTCCCTTCTGCGCTGGGTCTCAGCAGTGGTGAACTTTGGAGCTGGGGCCACTTCAGATCAGCTGGTCCGTCTGGGTGAGAGGCCATCCCCTGGAGCTACTGTAGTGGTGCATCCAGGGAACGGCCATCGGTCCTGGTCTCGTGGGGGAATCCCTCTCAGCGGCGGTGAAGCTGGTCATCCCTGGAGCTGCCCACGTGGTGCACCCGGGAAACGGCCATCGGTCCTGGACTCGGCGGGGGAATCCCACTCAGTGGCGGTGAAGCTGGAGCCGCTGCTGGAACCACGTGGGCGATCCCTGGAGCTGCCCACGTGGTGCGCCCGGGAAACGGCCATCAATCCTGGACTCGGCGGGGGAATCCCTATCAGCGACGTTGAAGCTGAAGCCGCTGCTGGAACCACGTGGGCCATCCCTGGAGCTGCCCACGTGGCGCGCCCGGGAAACGGCCATCGGTCCTGGTCTCAATGAGGGAATCCTTCTGAGCGGCGGTGAACCCGGAGCGGCTGCTGGAGCCACATGGGCCATCCCTGAAGCTGCCCACGTGGTGCGCCCGAGAAACGGTTGGCCATCGGTCCTGGTCTCGGGGGAATCCTTCTCAGCGGCGGTGAAGCTGGAGCCGCTGCTGGGGCCATGTGGGCCATCCCTGGAGCTGCCCTATGGTGCGCCCGGGAAAAAACATCGGTCCTGGTCTCGGCGGGGGGAATCCTTTTCGGCAGTGGTGGAGCTGGAGCCGCTGCAGATGTGTTGCGCTGACAACCACAGAGCGAGCACAGTACATCCAGGGAGCCCGAGTGCCGCTCATCAGCCATGTGGAAGAGCCAGAGAACCTTGCAGCCCGATCCATCTCAAGCTGGATGACGTACAGACGCAGGATGCAGGACTCGGAGCCTGTGGCTGATAGGTCAGGGCTTCCACTATGTCCTGCACCTGCCTGTGGGGGACACTTGGCCACACATTCGGACTATAAGACGCATGGACTTTTCCCCTCCACTTTTAGGGGAGAAAAAGTGCGTCTTATAGTCCGAAAAATACGGTAAGTTACATTAGTTATGTTAATTAGAATAGATTGGTAATATAATCTCTTACTCGCCCTGTTTTAAAAGAACAGGCAAATGTTTGTGATTCATGGGGGCTGCCATCTTTGTCATGGGGGCAGCCATCTTTTTGGTTGAAAGGAGGTGACAGGGAGCAGGAGACACAGTTCCAACTGTCCTGTGTCCTGATAACCCCTCCCAGCTGCATGCGCTAGGCTTCAAATGTCAAATTCAGAATGTAATAAAAAAAATTTGCACCAAAACAGCAGAACGAGAGCAACATCAGAAATCCCATCATGCTTTGCACAGCATCAGGGGAAAAATGCCCGGGCAGTTTTCTTCTGTGCATCTAAAAATGAGGCTTGTATAAGAGAAACAAAGTTCTGATGCTGTGAAACTGTTAAAGAAACACCAGGCCTTTTCAGTGCTGCCGAGTCGATTTTTAGTCTGGAGGTTCACTTTAACTGGGGCTTCTTCCAGCCCCTGAAGGTTTGTATACCCATCGCTGTCCTCTTAGTACTCCTCACTCAACTGTTCAGCCAGCTATAGGAGTTGAATCGTCCAGCACTGCGCATGGGCTGGCCGAGCAGTGCATGTTCTTGATTGTGCTCCAATAGCCAGGGGCGTTCTGCACATGTGCGGCTATGAGTCTTGACAGTGTTCAAGTGTAAAGCACTCCCGGCGACAGGTCAAAGACACAGGTTTTTGGGTCAGCACATGCATGGTACTGCATGACTCAGCTGCTGTAGTGGGCCAAACAGCTGAATGAGAAGGACGACAGCCAGGGACATACAAGTCTACGGGGGAATGATGAAGCCCAAGGTGAGTAAAAGAACAGTCTTAAATTCTATGTATGATATCTTTAAGCCAGACTTAAGCCTGGTACACATTTTAGCTACAAGCACTTGTCCCGCTCCCCTCTGTGCCTTGCGCAAGTCTTGTCTGTGCCCGCGTAGTAGTATAAAGCCACTCATGCAGTTTTTTCCTTTGTGCCCGAGTGGCTCCGTGCTACTGTAGGCAGCACTCATGCAGGCGCATTGAGGCCACGCTTGTACAGAGAGGAGTGTAACCGTGAAGAAGATGGTCCCTGCGAGCAGTGGTAGGGTCAAGGAGGCCACAGAAAGCTCCTGAATCATAAAGAGGCTTCCCTCTACCTTGGCAAGTATGCCACTTATTTCTCTTTTCAATCACAGGTTTGCTTTATTAAAGACAACACATTTCTAGCTTTGAAAAACACTTTATATTTCCGTCAGCTGATCACAGAAAATTGCAGTAAATAAACAAACCATGACTAAGCCCATCAATGCCATAAAACCTTGCTGACACACCCATAGGTACTCTTAAAAAGCCTTTGGAGGAAGTGAGTGTTTTTTTACGGGAAGGGAAGACGTAAAAGCGCCGTGGTTGGAGATCGGGGACTTCAGTGGTCCCAGAGACACAAATAAAAGGCTGTGAAGAGCCTCATGGATGAACAGGAACATGCTACAACTTGCAGTTTCTGTATGCGAAGGAGGAATGTTAAACAAAGCATTCTTTGTAATGACTTCTACACACAGACAGAAATGCATGCTGCTCACTGCCAGCACTAAACAACTCATTTTTGTTTGCCCAGATTTCTCATATTTCTGCGATGCTGGTATGAGAATGTCTCTGCCTGAACACAGGGCTGATTGTGAAGCATGCAAAAGTATTGTGCACTGAGGCCAATAACTCCTTATTCTTTTTTGCTCTCCTTTAAAAGCATTCCCCAGACACAATCGCTCAGCGCTTCTGGTTCACTGCACAAAGTGCTCCTAGAGCAACGCATTCTGCGGTATTTCTGAACAAAGCCAGGGCCGTATTACCAAACGGCTCGTCTCATCATGTGTCCGAAACCAAACATCAGGAAATTCACGAGCAGATTCAGCAATCCTCTCGTATAGTGATACGGTTATCCTATCAAAACAAACACAGCCTACAAATCAATTATCTAAATCATACCATAAACATTCTATCATACCAAATGGAACAGTATAATAACCTAATTTTTACATTTGATAAAGTCAGGCAGTTTAAGCTAGGTAAGCTCTACTTACCCGGGGCTTCCTCCAGCCCCTTGCAGCCGATATGTCCCTCACAGCAGCTCCAGTCCCAGCGAGGTCGTCCTCTACAGTGCCTGCGCGAGCGCAGTTGTCAATCACTCACACGTGGGCTGGAGTTTTCTGCACAGAACACTCCAGCCTACGTGCGAGTGATTGACAGCGACGCTTGCGCAGGCGCAGAAGTGGACGACTTCGCGAGGTCAGCTCGGCACCGACTGGTACCCCTGGCTGGCAGCTGGGAGTGGAGCTGCTGTGAGGGACATATCTGCTGTAGGGTCTGGGGGAAGCACCAGGTAAGCGGAGCATGCCTAGCTTAAAAATGACCTTACATTTCCTTTAAGAGGCGCAATATAGCGGTAGCAGCATATCTGTAAATTTACCAACTAAATGTACCCCTTCCTTCACATAGTAAAATGATTGGTAATATTTACAGATATTTTACTTGACCTAACCTCTTCCTACTCTCACACAGAACCCTCCCGTGGTGGGCACCTAACCTTACTCTGGTGGGTGCCACACCTTAACCTCCTTAGAGGCAACTAACCATAAAACATCCCCGTGGGCAGCTAACCTTAACGCCGGGACACATCCTATTTAAAAACCCTTTTGAACAAGTCTGGCGCCCATCTCAATTGTGCCGCTAAGAAGCGGGCAAGGTGAATGAAGTGACTGGAAAGCCAAATGTTTGTCAGGCACGTCTGATACATAAAAACACACCTCCCAATAAATAATCTAAAACAGAACTATGAGTGAGATAAACCAAGTTACTTCCCAGATCATCCCTACACTCATCTGTACCATTCTTCCCTGGTAACAGATGCAGTATTAGCCCTGTGTAACCCATCACTGTCACTAACTACTACTCCCCCCTTATGGGGATCTAGCATGTAGCAGTGATTTCAATGCTGATCTATGAAGAATCGCACAGTGCCAGAGGGTGCAGCTGTCAGCAGGAGAAAAGTGCGCCACATGAAGGCATTAAGGGACCTGTTCAAACAGCCCTAGAGATGAAAATATCTTATTTGCTAAATTTTCAGCTTTGCCCACAGTTTTATTTTCAGTGCAAAGCTAAAATGTACACATAGCAGCCCTACTAGACTGCTGTCCCAACGGGAAGGATCAACTTAGCTTATACCTAAGCTAAGTATGTAAAAAGTATGGAGGAGAATGAGACTTCTACTGTCCCCTTCTTTATTGCCTCATCCCAGTTAGAATTTCCCCACACTTCCTTTCTACTGACAGATGGTCTTCAAGACAGGAAGCGAGGAGATAATAGTAAAGATTTTTAAACTTCCTCATTTTTGCCAAAACTGAATAATTTTTCCATTTGAAACAATAAGGTATTTGTGCAATACATTTATGTTGAGGCAGATTTCTGCAAGTACATTTAATTTCTAGTTTAGCTTCTTTCACACACTAGATCAGGGGTATCACACTCAAATACACAGTGGGCCGAAACTGAACACTGGGACCTAGTCGCGGGTCAACCTCAAAGTCTATTGGCCACCTTTCAAAGTTCTCTGGTATCTAATGCCCCTCCAACTCCTATACAATTCCCTGGTGTCTAGTGGCCCTGCCCCACTATACAGTTCCCCGGTGTCTAGTGGTCCTGCCCCACTATACAGTTCCCTGGTGTCTGGTGGCCCCCACCCTCCCCTATAAATTTCGGTAGTGTTTAGCGCTTTCCCCTACCTCCACCATATAGCTTCCCTGGTGTTCTAGGGCTTCCCCTACAATATAGCTTCCCTGGTGGTCTAGAGTGGGTCAAACACAATGCAAAGTGGGGAAATCACTTGAAGGCCAAATTTAATATCTCTGAGGGCCAGATTTGGCCCACGGGACAGAATTTGCCATGTATGCGCTAGATGAAATTCAGCCAACGGCCAAGGATCTATCGTGTGTACAGCACCCCTGGTCAGCCTGGCAGATCGATTGGGCCAAAAGCTTTGTTATACCCACTTACCCCGTCCACATCACACCTGAAAACGATGTGTCTTAATTCTAATAACTGCAGAGCCAATAGGTCTGTCTTTCTAATCCCAGAAAGCTGGAATTGTAGGTTTTTACAAAGGGTAAGGCCTGGACCCACTTGCACACTGCTCTGCAACGTAGGTGGCTGTGTGTTATACACAAAGGCATGGCGTTGACATTTCTCTCAACCCGATTGAACTAGACAGCATGGAAAAGTGCTGCGCTGCACACAAAAATGCATGCAGCAGTGCGTTGTCAGAGCGCACTGCTGCCCAGGTTTAGGAATGCAAAAGAGGGCTGAGTCCCTTACAATCATACTTCTTACTTAAACTGATGACTACACAGCACTTAAGCCCTGCCTGCTTCTAGGTGCGCTTTGCATGATCTGAGGCAAGAGAAGCCACCCACATGTCACTGTTCAACATCACTGACCCGTATGGAGTAGCAGCCCTGCAAGGTTAACTGCTGTTTGACAATTTCCCAGGGCAGTGGAAAGTAGATGAACATGACACGTTCCACTCTCAGCTGTTTTCCGCTGCAATGTATAAAAGCAGTGAAATAAGACTGTACTTTCCAGAATCTCTGCTCCATAGTATTCAACAAATCCTAAAGGCAACTCTTAAATTGCTAGCAGCACCTAAGCTTTATACATATCAGAAGTGTATCTTGCTTTGTCTTCAGTGTGAACATTGGAAATAAAATATTAAAAACAGCCAGAACAAAGAAACCCCAATGTGCCTTGATCCACACACCGACTGGTGAGCTTTGTAGAGAATTTGCACACTGCTCTTAATCAGACAGCTTTATAATGAACAATATATAACATAGAAGCATCGAAAGTAAACCAGTGTATAGCATTTGTATCAATGTTTTCTCCTGGCTGACTCAAAGCGCTTCAGAGCTGCAGCCACATAAGGGGCACGCTCCATGGGCCACCAGGATCACTAGGGAGCCTTGCCCAAAGAACTGCCAGCTTCAATCCCTAGTCAAAGGCTCAAAGCCAACAGCCATACCAGTACACTGGTTTGCTCTGAGTCAAAACAGAAGGATTTCCTCTCCACCTAGCTGCACCCAGGGCTGTTATTTTGGCACCACCTAGGGCATGCCTATGTTGCAACCTTTACAACAATTTTTAAAGGAGTATCCAGTAGTTGTGGGGACAGATGGACAAAAAAAAAAAAGAAAAATGAGTATTCCAGCACATTGCCTGCATCCTCGGAGATGACATTCTCTACCACCCATTATTTAATGGCCTTAAAGAGGAACTCCAGTGAAAATAATGTAATAAAAAAGTGCTTCATTTTTACAATAATTATTTATGAATGATTTAGTCAGTGTTAGCTCATTGTAAAATCTTTCGTCTCCCTGATTTACATCCAGACATTTATCACATGGTGACATTTTTACTGCTGGCAGGTGATGTCACTGGAAGGAGATGCTGTTTGCATTTTTGGCAGTTGGAAACAGCTGTTATTTCCCATAATGCAACAAGGCTCCCACAATGTGATGTCAGTACCTCAGTGCTGTGAGGCGCTGACATCACACTGGGGGAGGGGTTTCACCACAAAATCAGCCATACAGATCCCTCTGATGATCCGTTGGAGAAAAGGAATAGATTTCTCATGGGAAAGGGGGTATCAGTTACTGATTGGGATGAAGTTCAATTGTTGGTTACGGTTTCTCTTTAAGTCTGTCTGGTGAATGTACAGACATGTCTGAAGGAATCAAAGGTGTTCTGGAGAAACCTAGGATAAAATGAAAGGGTTTATAATGACCGTTTTAAAATTTTACTCCAGTAGAATCTCTTTATATTAAACTCCAAGGGACCAGAAAAAGTAGTTTACTATATCAGAATTGGTCATACATTGTATATTTATACAGATGCATTTGCTGGGACCAGAGGGCTCAGTTTACTATATACTAGGGTTGCCGCGGTATACCGGTTTTACGCTATACCACGGTTTGATTGTGCACAATAACCATACCGTGCACAATCTCCTTTTACCGGTTTTAGGGGGCAGGGCGACGTATTGGCAAGGATGCGACGCAGCGGCGAGCGCACGAACAGCGGCGGGGATACAAATACTCACTTGCAGGCAGCCAGCTCCGTCCTGAACGATGTACTGGCTGCATTGTACTTCCTGTTCTTGCATCACATTTCCCTGAAACAGCACCCCCTGGGTGCTATTACAAGATGATGCAAGAACAGGAAGTAGAATGAAGCCCGTACATCGGTGAAGGACCTTGCTGCCGGCAAGTGAGTATTTATCCCTGCTGCTGCTTCCCCTCTCCCTCCCCCCGGCGCTACTACTGGCTACCTATACTGCGGCCACCTATTACTGGCTACACCTATCCCTGGCTACGAATACTGCGGCCAACTATTACTTGCTACACCTATCCCTGGCTACCTATGCTGCGGCCACCTACTACTGGCTACAGAGCAGGGCCCCGGGTCTAAATAATTGTATAATACCATATACCGTGGTATTTATTTATTTTTTTTACGGTTATCATACCGTGGAATTTCATACCGTTGCAACCCTACTATATACAGAGGTTTACTATATCAGAGTTTACTATAACGAGATTCTACTGTATTATTGAAGGGTCTATTTTAAAAATTCCAGACACTTACAACTGACAAAAAAAAAAAAAATTATAAGGATGATTTATAACTGGAGTAAAGGAAATGTGTCTGATCAAAACCTTTGTTAGGTTTTATTTCATTAAGTGTGAGAAAACTAAACTCATTGCTACTGCTGATGACTGCGTTTTTGCTTAACTTCACTGTTTATATATTATCCCCAAAGTGAATGGCTGTTTACAACTACATAATAGGCCATTTACTTTGAAAGCATGCGAGAATCTATCATTTTAAGACAATGCCAAATCAATAGTGTGTCTTAATCTCAGCAAGTAATTGACTGTACTGCTGCACACAGGGGAATACCTCTGCACAATAAAAGCTGGAAGCATAGTACCAAATGAAGCTTTCATTGATAAATATTTGGACTGCACTTCAAAGCGTATGAAAGCCACCAGTCTGTTTCATAGCTCTCAGCAGGAGAAAGAAAACCAGGTCATATATCCTCTGGAGGCTGTAGCTAGGAGGCAGCTGCTTCTAAATTAAAACGTGGAGCGCTGAAGGAATACGGAGAGAAAATGGTTTCTCTTGAAAGACCTTCAGCCTGTGTTTCTGTTACAGACCACCTGCATTCCCTCTTCTTAGCTGCAACCAAAGCTAAATAGTAACAACCTTACACATATCTTTTGATAGTGTCTAAAATATCCTTGTAGCCCCAAAACCTGTGACATTCAATTATACAAGACTAGCCATTAGGCCCATTTACTAACAGGTGCTTGGTTGCACACAGTGCCTCTTGCTGTACTGCGCCTGCACAGTAAGGGCCTGAGCCCAATAACACAGTTGCATCCACTCCTCTCCGCTTTTCAGCATCTGTAACATATATATGTAACTGAAAAGCGGATACAACTGCGTTAGTGGGCTCAGGCCCTAAGGCGGCGGCACACGGATGCAGATGCCAAAAGTTGGCCTGATCACGCACACACACACGTCCTCCATACCTCTCTGCTGGTCTACTAATAAAATGTGCAACAGCACCAACTGTGAGACAAGGAAGGCGGAGCAAGTTAACTCTAGAAAGTGTCATGAGGGCTTTTCCACAGACAACGGGTGCAGGAGCCGTTCTCCTGCACGCATTGAATGGCCTGCGGTGTGTCGTCTGGATGCTGTGGTGCAACGCAATCAGCAGCGGTAGCCATTATTCACCTGACGGGAAAATGGCGGCGGTTTAACGCTGCCGGGTGCATAGAACCGCAACAAACCAAAATGCAGCGTCGGGTGTGAAAGGTAAAATGAAAATCTATGGACTTTCATTTTACCTCGGTTAATGCAAAGTTTGGACTCTGCGTTAAAACGCAGGAAAAGGGCTTTAGTGTGAAAGAGCCCTGAGTCAATATAAGTGACTGTTAACACTACCAAACTAAAGGACGGTAGCTCAGGAAACAGATTCACCATGACTGTAAGACAACCAATCATTAAGGGTACCTGAGGTGACGTGATATGAGATAAATGTGTATATTAATTCCCAATCCTACAAAGAACTAAGTGGTGGTTCTTTTTTTTCCTCACAGCGAGGGGTAAAAATTTAGGGGGGGGGGGGGGGGGGGTAGCAAGTCTGCCTGTTAGAGAATTATCCGCTCTTATTAACTATGTGGCAAAAGGTGCATATACATACACCATAACGGTCATCCACATTGCATGGCGTGTACCTGGCATTAAAGAAGTTTTTTTCCTAGTGCTGGACCACTGGTGATCATGCATATTCACTGGGCATACTGTATGAGAGTTCATTAACTGCACATATTCAGTAAAAGGACCAGCTCATGCACCATCTTTCCTACATGCATGCCCAGTAAAAGGAATTGCTCATACACACGTTTGCGAGCTCACACATGCTCAGTGGAAATGCACTCAGTGGAAATGCTGTTGGAATTTCCTGTCTAAATGATTCGACTGCCTGGCTATGACAGGGAAATGGGGAGAGGGGGACTGGAGCACACAGAGACTTGTAAGAGGTTGGATTAAGGTTTAGGAAAACTGCATGTTATGCAATGCTAAACAACATGGAACAGAGTGCAGAAAATCAGTACATAGTATGTTATCAGCGTCTGTCAGTATTTCTAATTAAGTTGCTTTTCATTAAAGGGATACTGTAGGGGGGTCGGGGGAAAATGAGTTGAAGTTACCCGCAGCTTCTAATGGTCCCCCGCAGACATCCTGCGCCCGTGCAGCCACTCACCGATGCTCCGGCCCCGCCTCCAATTCACTTCTGGAATTTCTGACTTTAAAGTCAGAAAACCACTGCGCCTGCGCAGCTGCATCCTCGCTCCCGCTGATGTCACCAGGAGTGTATTGCACAAGTCCAGTATGGTCTTTGGTCTGCGCAGTATGCTCCTGGTGCCATCAGCGGGAGCGAGAACACGGCAATGCAGGCGCAGTGGTTTTCTGACTTTAAAGTCAGAAATTCCAGAAGTGAACTGGAGGCGGGGCCGGAGCATCGGTGAGTGGCTGCGCGGGCACAGGATGTCTGCGGGGGACCATTAGAAGCTGCGGGTAACTTCAACTAATTTTCCCCCGACCCCCCTACAGTATCCCTTTAAGTCAATTTATCACAATATCTAAACCGGACACATGAAATGGTTAAAATAACGGCCTTCAACTCATTTCAACTCAGATATGTTTTTCTTCTGCAAAGATATCCATTGTTACTGGTAGAAAAATAGGCTTCCTTCCAAGCCAGATGATATGATTGCACATTTATATTTTACTTTCCTCAGGAATTCACACACCCCTTATTTGCATCCTGTTATTCACAGAGTTCTTCATCTTCGCTCCAGCTATGGTTTCAGCAATAAATACAGCCAGTCAACTATTCAGAGTCCCTAGTCGACAAATGATACAATTCTACAGTAACACAAGAGATTATATAACAAAATGGCATCCGATAATTATGCTTAGGAGATTATAGTGAACTATAGTTTATTCTGCTCAACATGAAATATGGATCGCGCACATCTTGATAACAGAAGCCAAACGGCAACCTTCTAGTCTTGCATATGAGCGTTTAGGTTCAATACCCCATAAAACCCGCTTCCTGCACTAAGCAATAACATTGGATATCATACATTATAGCAGTTCAACAAGTCATAGGGAAGCCATTAGCGATTTCCTAAGCTTCCTTCATATTTCATTTGGGTGCAACAAAAGGATGATAAAGGAAACGCTAAAAGAGTTTTACAAAGATCCTAGAATGTGTTTAAAGTGAACCTCCAGACTAAAAATCTATTCAGTAGCGCTGAAAAGGCTTGGTGTTCCTTTAAGTGTTTCACATCATCAGAACTTTCTTTTTCTTACCAAAGCCTCATTTTTAGCTGTACAGAAGCTAAGCTCCGCTCCATCAAAGAAAACTGCCCGGGCATTTTCCCCTGATGCTGTGCAAAGCATGATGGGATTTCTGATGATGTTGTTCTCGTTACCTAGCAACTGGGAGGGGTGATCAGAACACAGGACAGTTGGAACTCTGTCTCATGCACCCGGTCACCTCCATTCAAACAAAAAGAAGGCTGCCCCATGAAATCACAAACATTTGCCTGTTCTTTTAAAACGGTGGGTAAGAGTTTATATTTCCTATCTATTTTAATTAACATAACTAATGTAGCTTAATTACAGTAATGTTTGTTTAGGCTGAAGTTCCTCTTTAAGGTCAACCAAAATGTATGTGAAGTAATGCATACGCTTTCAAGAAGAAGCTGCAGCTGAGGTAAAATTCGCAAATCCCCTTGCTTGTTGTCCAATATCTATATTACCAAGCGAGACAAGTGAATAAGTAACACTCAAACTATTTAATAAAAAAAGTGTACTACAATTCTAGTAAGATTTTAGTCCTATGCCTCATACACATGCTCAAAGGACTTCTAAATGCACAATTATCAAACAACTTTTGTTGTTGAAACAAACCAAAAAAGTTGTTTGAACAATAGCAAACAACTTTTTTGGTTTGTTTCAACAACAAAAGTGGTTTGAGAATTGTGAATTTATAAGACTTTTGCTGAGCGTGTGTATGAGCCTTTAACCTCTCCCAACTAACATAGTAAGACTCTCAAAACCCTTGTAACACCCATCCATGGAATCTCCCAACTTCTTTTGTTATGAGACATCCCCCTCCCCCTTCTCCAGGACATGTTTCCCCCCTCAACTGCACCAATGTTTGCCTTGCAACATCAGGGTTTAGCCTCTATTTGCTAAGCCATGCCTGGTCTTGTAATGTACCAGTAAACACCATTCTGTAACCTTGCCTTTCACCCACATAAAATGGATAAATATGCAGGTATGTGACCAGTGTACAGTTACCCGTTTTAAGCATAGAAGTTTTCTGGGATTTTTACAACATTTTCCAGATACTTCATATGCACAAATGGAAACACACAGGAAATGCACATAAATGCAACTAAAAGAAAATATAAACTGCCGTTGTGGCCAAATCTGCTTTTTTGTTGGAGATTGTATGTATCCAATTCCCAGGATGACGTTGGACATTTCAGAAAGTAGTTTGAAAGCACTTATAGGTCTCTAATGCTACAATGGAATACAGAGCCCCCTTAAAGCCAACTAAACCCAATTCTGATCAAAGCAAACTACTAGCAAACAGGATGATTTAGAAAAATAAATTTATAAAAGCAAAAAGCATTTTTTCGTAAATTTTTATTGAAGAACTACCGTATATACGCGAGTATAAGCCGACTCGAGTATAAGCCGACCCCCCCCCCCCCTTACCTTAAACAATACGGAAAAATGTTTGACCCGAGTATAAGCCGAGGGTAGGAAATGCAGAACTTACTGAGGACCTCCTAGTGCTCTCTAAGGCCTAGTGCACACCAAAAACTGCTAGCAGATCCGCAAAATGCTAGCAGATTTTGAAACGCTTTTTCTTCTTTTCCTGTAGCGTTTCAGCTAGCATTTTGCGGTTTTGTGAAGCGTTTTTGGTGTAGTAGATTTCATGTATTGTTACAGTAAAGCTGTTACTGAACAGCTACTGTAACAAAAAACGCCTGGCAAACCGCTCTGAAGTGCCGTTTTTCAGAGCGGTTTGCATTTTTCCTATACTTAACATTGAGGCAGAAACGCATCCGCAATCCAAAATCTGCAGCAGCCCGGGAGTATGCGTTTCTGCAAAACGCCTCCCACTCTGGTGTGCACCAGCCCATTGAAATACATTACCCTAGCAGATCCGCACCCGCAAGCGGATCGCAAACTGCAGCCGAACCGCTCTGGTGTGCACTAGGCCTAATTGCTAATCCAGGACTCTAACCCCAGCACTTTTAGGTGAAAATATACCTTATGTGACCTGGTGATACCAAAGGCAGCTATGATAAACTATATTGTAAGAAGGACAATGGAAACATGCTTCTTATGCCAGACTGTTCCCCTTTCTTTTCACCCATCATTTAGAAGCACATTAGGAGCTGTCACACTATTAGGTGGTGGTTTTAATGTTTTGGCTGACAAATGAAACCACTGAATATCTGCTTGCATGATCTGTCAAGGCCTGCTCTTTCTAGCACTTTGTAGAGTAGGGGGACCCTTCACAGACTACTTTACAGTACAATGTGCAGTTTAGTTGTGCCCAGCCCCCCCCCCCCCCCCCCATGCCAGACCGTGCTCTGTATTTATGCATGCTGTCCCCCTCCAGGTGTTATTGTATTTGTAGTGCAATGCAAGCCATTTAGTAGTCAGCTGGAGCAGTATCTGCAGATTGTTCCTCTGTTTAGTTATGCCGTTCCCCCCTCCGCAGTGGTGTTTTGTATTTTTCCGTCTCCTTCCGGGTGTTTGCACGCATATGCAGTGGAGTGTGTTTCCCGTCCGCAGCAGTGTTTTGTCCCCCTTTCAAGTGTTTCCCCCGGTAAATGCACAGTGGATGGGAGCACAGCGGAGCATTTACTTTACTGGTTCCCGCCGCCAGGATTCGGATTCTCCAGCTTGTCTGCTAGCGTCATTTCTATGACGCCCTCTAGCGGCGCCTCACATTGCGTGTACCACTGCAGGAGACGGCACTGAGACGAGCTGGAGAATCCGAATCCTGGCGGCGGGAACCGGTAAGGTAAACGCTCGGCTGTGCTCCCATCCACTGTGCATTTACCGGGGTAAACACTTGAAAGGGGGACAAAACACTGCTGCGGAGGGGAACACACTCCACTACATATGCGTGCAAACACCCGTAGGGAGACGGAAAAATACAGAACACCACTCCAGAGGGGAGACGGCATAACTAAATGTGCAGAGGGGAGCACACTCATAACGCATTACACTGAATTTGCAAACACCCGGAGGGAGACGGCAAAATACAGAACACCGCTTCAGCGGGGGGACGGCATAACGAAACGGGAGAACAATCTGCACATACCGCTCTGCATAGTGGCACATACCAGGCTGACATACCAGGGGGGAGGGAGGAAACTGCATACCGTGGACGGCACATGTCAGGTGGACGTAATCCATGCATTCTGGCAGACAGCACATGCTGGGGGAGACGCGAACACAGTAAAAATACATGGCACATACCTATTTGCTGGAGGGGCACACTTACTGACTCGAGTATAAGCCGAGACCCCCACTTTTGGGCCACTTTTTTGGGCCCAAAATCTCGGCTTATACACGAGTATATACGGTATATCATCCATAGGATACAGTACACCAGTGCATCCAATCACGACACAGGCAGGACCAATTAAAAGTATAACAATGTGGCAGTCGTAGCCAGGTAGATAAGGATGAAATACACCGAGCCAAATTATCATTCAATCATAAGGCTAAAAGAAGCCAATATACCCAAAAGGATAATGAAAATATACCTAAAAAAAAAATAAAAATGTTGTAACCTATTTTGGTTTTGTTTTAATTTTACTTGAATAGCTCAAATGTGCATCCCACTGTGATAGAACTTAGTGTTCTGTCTCTGCTAGAAAGATATGGTGACAGGTCAGGTATGGCCATATGACACACAAAAATAAGAAGAACAACAACAACAACAGGTGCCAGGCTTGGTTTCCCATAACCCTATTTTTCTAGGAGAATTCAAGGTTCTACACATAAGACAGCAGGGACTTATTCATATGGAGTCGGGAAGGAATTTTTTCCCTTTTGGGGCTAATTGGACCATGCCTTGTAAGGGATTTTTCACCTTCCTCTGGATCAACAGGGATATGTGAGGGAGCAGGCTGGTTTTTTACTTGTTCTGGTTAAACTCGATGGACGTGTGTCTTTTTTCAACCTAAATAACTATGTAACTATATGCAGATGATAAGCAGTTTCAAGAGCCCACTCTGCCAACAGGGAGCGTAGCTTCTAGAGCAGGAGTGCCCATCAGGTAGATTGTGATCTACCAGTAGATCGCAAAGGACTTGTGGGTAGATCCCACACCACCCGTCTGCTGATGTATCTATCGTACTTTGTCTCTTTGACTTGGATAAGCTTAGTGCAATATGCTGTCCTAGAGTTTTGCACTGCAGTGTAGAGGATTATATTGCAAGGTAGGGCGACATACATTTAGAAGCAATATGTGCTACTGCTGATTACAATTTTGCACACATCTAACTGACTGGCAGCACATGGTAATCCCTAATAGACTGCCACTCTGACTTGCATCTGTAGGTAGATTCTACCTGGTAGTTCATTTTCAAAGTGGACCACAAGCTGAAAAAGCGCGGGCGCCTCTGTTCTAGAGGGAATACTAAAAATGTACACCAGTCAACGGGAATGCTTTCAGAATAGGCCTTGTTCAGTTTTGGGATCAGTTGGGCTTTTCTTTAGAAAATTGGTAAAATCCATGGAATAATTCCAGTTCTCAATGAGAGGAAAAACAAAAGTTTGCTTTCTTAAAACAGAAAGAATTTGCGATAATTCAGGTTGGAGTGAGCTTGAGATGTCTCCCAGAGCACCACTGCTGAATATATGCAAATAAACCATTGTTACCCTTAGAAGCTAAACACACCTCCAGAACCGCTGGAATGCAATGATGTGTCAGCTTGTTAATTTGTACAGAGCCATAATAATTCAACATGCATTCAGACTGTTTTGGATTGTTTGATCCTCATCAGTGCATGGCATGGATTAATTTGGCTCTATGGAGTAGGGCTTGTAACACCGAGAGGTACAGACTAACCAGCAAGCTCATGGTGACCCAGAACTCATTGGAGTGTGTGAGGGACTACAATGGTCCTAAAAGCCCCCTTACTAAGATGCTAAGAAAAACCAAAAGTTTGCTTTCTTAAAACAGAAAGAATTTGCGATAATTCAGGTTGGAGTGAGCTTGAGATGTCTCCCAGTGCATCACTGCTGAATATATGCAAATTAGCCATTGTTACCCTTAGAAGCTAAACACACCTCCAGAACCAATGAGAGGACATAACAGAGAAAAAATGCAACATGAAAGTGCTTGATTATTAGTTTCTGCAGCATCGAACTGTGCAAAGTTTTAAATAAAGTACAATCTTGCTAGCTACTTCCATTTTCTAGCAAGCAGGACGGAAATTTAGCCTTAAGCAATGCATGATGTATTTCACAAGTACAGATGTATCTTCCTTCCTTAGCTACAGGGAGAGATCACTGCTGTTCTATAAACTACTCTGCCTCTCTTCAAGGAGAACCTTCCCTTTCTCCACAGCTTTACCCCAGGTGACTTTCAGAGGGAATGAACGCAATAATGCAAGCCATTTCTCAAAATGTTAAGTAAATATTGTCTTATGTCAAGCTTGTAAGGAGCACTGGATGCTAAAAAAGCCTTTGCAGATACAGAAATGTGAATTTACTCTTTGTTTAAGCTTTTGTAAACACGGTTATTATACATAATAAAAATTTATGACAGCAACCTCACTGCAGGGTACACATTTGAGCAGGGCTGTGGAGTCGGTCCAAAAATCCACCGACTCCGACTCCTCAGTTTAGGATTCCACCGACTCCGACTCCTCGACTCCGACTCCTCTAATTTGCATATTACAATTTTGTTGATTAAAAGTATGTAACATGAAATTCGTCTCTTAACTGCCAACGCTTAGGAATTTTACAAGACAACTGAAGTGAGAAGGATGTGGAGGCTGCCATATTTATTCCCTTTAGACTAAAACTAGTCCTTGGTAAGAGTACTTGTAATAGGTACAGACCGGAACAAAGAACATCTATCAGGCCCTAGGCAATGTAAGTGTGGGTACATGTAAGAATGATGTGCAGGTACTCTGCAGGGGAATGAGGAGATTCTTCCTCTATTACACATTCTTCATGCACAATCTGAACAAGGTTTATGGGTGACAGACAACACCTCTGTGTTCAATGTGCACAGCATTCTCAGTGCATTCCCTGCAGCTCTGTGGGGAGTGCATATGTAGAGTATAGTACTACTGTGTAACAAAGTAAACTTGAGACAGATGAAATTACAGTTTTATACATACCTGGGGCTTCCTCCAGCCGCCTTCAGGATAATCAGTCCCTCGTCCTCCTCCACCACCTGGATCTTCTGCTATGAGTCCAGGTACTTGAGCCAGTCGGGCGTACTGCGCATGCACACATTCCGGCGCCGGGAGCGTACTACACCTGCACAGCACTATTGCGCAGGTGCAGAATGTTCCTGGCTGTGGGAGCGGCATGCGGACGGACAGCGCTGACTGGCTGAATTACCAGGACTCATAGCAGAAGATCCGGGTGGTGGAGGAGGACAGCGAGGGACTGATTAGCCTGAAGGGGGCTGGAGGAAGCCCCAGGTATGTATAAAACTTTACTTTTCATCCGTCTCAGGTACCCTTTAATTTGTAGTCACCAAACCAAATTTTAACAACATATCAAATTATTTGATTTCATCAGAAAAGGGAGTGCATACATTTGCATAAATCAGCATCAGTGCAAAATTATTTCCATCTCATTGACCATCTCTATTAGTGACACAGCTACACATCAGGCTTTATTATTACAGCATAGATGTTATTTAGTATATATAAGAGATTCCTGTGTACACATCATATATACAGTCACAATCAGATATGTATATCTGACCTTAAAAATACGGGGACTGCTTTATTGAAGCAGCACAAGTAACTAATTTTGATTGGTTTATTTCATTTTTGTGGACTAAGCACAGCTATTATTGTATATATACTGTATATATACATTATTTTTAATGACTATTATCTGAGAAATAGAACATTTTATCATATTTTCTATTTTAATTACAGTTACAAATTCATTAGGAGTCGGAGTCGGTGCATTTTTTCCCGACTCCGACTCCAGGCACCCAAAATTGCCCGACTCCACGACTCCGACTCCACAGCCCTGCATTTGAGTATGGCTGATGCAGGGAGAACACACATTCCACAACAGAAACAAATGTAAAAAGATATGGGGGGTGAGTTCTTGTTACTAAAAAGAGGCTATAGAAAACTAATATATTAGCATTTCAGGCAAACCTAAAGGAAAAATAAAAAACTCATGAGAAGTTACGGTAGCTGTAGAACTAAAGCCAGGCACACACAAGTAGATAGTTTGCAAGCACGGTGTCTGTTCAGGACTGACTCAGCCAATACTCCATGTTCACTGCAGTACACCCTCCCCCCCCCCCCCCCCCCCATTCCCCCTTAATGAGCTCTATTCACAAAACTTCTCATAAATGTCTCATTTATCCCCTAATTGATAAAAAAATAAACTTTCAGCACATTTACAAGCAAAATAATCACTCAAAGTAAGTTGTTCCTGATTAACTTCATTTCAATATTACTTTTCTTACCTTCATTCTATTATACGTTTGCTCTTTGGGAGCTTAAAAATACTAAACATCAAGCCCTGAACTGTCGCCCCAAGGGAATGAGCCCAGATCCTGGCGGATAACAGAATTTTAAGGTGTGTATGTACATTTATCCTAAATAGAACTTCCATGCAGTCATTGATTCTTATTTTCATTTTAAGGCCTCTTGCACACTGTAAGCGATTCCGATTCAGATTCCGCATTTTAATCTGTTTTTACATCCGATTCAGATTCCGATTTGCAGTGTGCAGGGAGCAAACTGCAAATCGGAATCTGAATAGGATATAAAAACAGATTAAAAAGCGGAAACTGAATCGGAATCGCTTGCAGTGTGCAAGAGGCCTAAGAGTTGCAAACATAAGGGCCTATTTCCACTTCACCCGGCATGCTCTCAGAGAGGCATCCCAGCACTTTGTTGTGACAATGCTTCCGAATCCCTCTAGCTGTGCCATGTATGGCTATAGGAATTCACATGCGTGACTTTTTCTCCCAGCGCGCAAAGTGGACAGCGATCTATTGATTTTAATAGGCTGTTTTCACCCATCCAAATTTGCATGCGGGAAAAACAGCAAAATCGCCCTTAGTGGAAACAAGCCCAAGTCTGACGTCTCAGCTAGATATACCAGAACATGTAGGAGCAGCACAAGACTGAGGCCATATAATTTAGTCCTACAGAGGGCAGTACAGAGCTTGAGGTGCAGGGAGAGGGAGATCTAATATCTGGTGAGATAATGTGGGAAGGTGGTACATGATCGATATTAGGTAGATACTGATCATTTTACCAATCACCCTATATACACAAGATCAGCTTTGAAAGGTCTTGCATGGCTCATTTTTTTCAGATCTCTTCATATTTGCTGTTGTATTAGTGACTCAAAAATACTCAGCAAATGAGAAATGTAAAGTCCACTGTAGTGACAAGAAAGAAAAAAAAAAACAGTTTTAAAAATTAGCATGCACAGAGAATCAGCAGGGGAAAATTTTTCAAAATTAGCCTAATATTTTAGTAACCATAATACTAGTGACTACACATTACAGCTGCATCACAAATCTCTAGGTCCGCATACAAATGATGGGATTTGAACAACAGCATGATGATTTGCTCAGTCAAAGCAGCAGATTAAGTCAGGATTTCTGAGAAAACAAAGTAACACCACACACTGCAAACAGCCTGATCTTCACCAAACACCCAGCCTAAAGGTCCGTACACACGCCGGACTGCAGGAAACGACGGGTCCGTCGTCACCTCCTGCTGGGCGTGTTTTCAGCAGACAGTCCGGCGTGTGTACAGTCTGTCGGCATACTGATACGGCTGTTTCTGAGCGATCCGCCAGGCGGATCGCTCAGAAACAGCCGTATCAGTCTGCAGACAGACTGTACACACGCCGGACTGTCGCTGGAACGCCCACCCAGCGGGAGGTGACGACGGACCCGTCGTTGCCTGAAGTCCGGCGTGTGTACGGACCTTAAGACAAATGTATAAATGCATACAACTAGCCGAAGAAGTGTATAAATGCATACAATGTCCCCTATACAGAGAAGTAAGGGCCCTTTTTCACTAGCCACAATACGCTTAAAAAAGTGGATTGCCGGCATTTTGCTGACTGCTATTTCACCACCAGTAACATGTAAATCATGGTGTATTGTTTCCATTAGCACATTTAGATTGTATCACAAGCGCAATATTAGTGCTGCTCAATTATTGCCCGGATTGCGCTCCAATGCAAAAGATAGAACATTTTCAAGTTAAACACCTGTAATTGGTCTATGTTTTTCCGCAGTAAACTTTGCAAACTTCCCAAAAGACACCTTGTGCTGCTTCCTGTTTCCAGCAATGAGGAGAGCAGCAATGGCGTGGTTTACCACAGAGCACCTGCTAGCCCATATACAGCGCCACACAGTGCTGTATACAAAGGATGAGATCCTTTGTATACAAATGTGAGGCTCAAAGACAAGATCTGGGATAAGATTGCATTATGCAGGGTACACACTATGAGATTTTCTGGCCAATTTACTGTCAGATCGATCATTTCCAACATGTCCGATTAGTTTTCCGTTCGATTTCCGAGCATTTATCACTTTAATAGGAAATCGATCGGAAATGGTTCGGGAATCGATCAGAAAGCAATTCGGACATGGCGGAAATAATCGATCTGACAGTAAATCGGCCAGAAAATCTCATAGTGTGCACCAAGAATTAGATCTGCTCAACACACACCATACAATCTTGGTTTTATAGATTTACCAAATCTATGTAGTATAAGGGCCAACAGATTAAAAATACCTTGAATTATTGATTGGATAAGCTGTTATACAACATGAAAGTGGTAAGATTGAACAACCAAGATTGTATGGTGTGTGTTAAGGACTGTTGACATTCATTACAGTAAATAGAATTCAAAATCTGGGCTCAGATTATTTAAATCACAAATCTGGTTTAAAAAAAATGCAACCTTTCTAGCCAATAGAATGCACAGAGTAATAAAATCACAAACGCACATGTTAGAAAATACAAAGAAATCTGATCACAGGAGAAAAACAAAATTACAAAAAAGTGCAATTGCATTGCAATCAAATCGCATTGCGCTTGTGCGATTGCTAGTGGAAAAGGGCCCTTATGGTCTCTTGGCAGACTTCCTCTCTCACACACAATAGGAAGATGTATAGTTGTACTTGAAATGGCCTGCGCTGTATTTGATAGCAAGTGTACATTCTACAATGACTCAAGGTAGATTATTCTACAGGAAAATATACCGGTATGCTTTCAAATTGTAGTTGCCTCTATAGTACAAACAAGGAAACAAATGAAACAGCAGCATATCAGGAGACATCATAACTCTTATCTTACCTTCAAAAAAGCCCTTGGCCCTGAGATAACTGACACTGAGCCTGAGCACAGAAAGCTTGTCAAGTTTAGATATGATTTCCTGCGGGAAGGGCAAGAGGCTGGCTAATCTGTCCAGTTCGGTATTGAGACGGTCTCTGTGTCTCTTTGACGGGTTAGATTTGACTCCATCAGACGGTGTTGGTTTGGCGCTGTAAAGAAAAATTGAAACGTTAGCCAAACAAAACCATTAAGGTACCATTTATTATTTTTTATTTATATAGCACCAACATCTTCCGTAGTGCTGTATGTAGTACAGCATAGTACATAGCATTTACAACAAATCTTTTTAATGGAAAGTTGCCCCTATACAATATGCTCTGCTCATTAAAATAGATCAATATACATTAACTTTGCATAAATTAGCTGGCAAACACACTTCCTAAAGGTGGCCACTAATTATTCAATTTGCCATGAAATGATTGTTTGGGACCACTAACGGACAAAGCTCTCATGACCAATGCGATCAGACTAATGAAATCGTTCCAAAAATGAGATCAATTTCATTAATCTGATCAGATTGGTTAGGAGAGGTTAGTCCATTAGTGGTGCCAAACGATCATTTCCCATCCTTCACACGAAGAATTGTTCGTAATCTAACGTTTGCCACCTTCAATCACTTTTTTCCCCCCAATCACACTCTAAATGGCCAGCACATTAGGGTACCATTTCTAGTGTATAGTGATAAAATCTACTTGGAATGAATAGGGAAAAAATAAGTGTATGGCCATCTTTAATCTTTGGAGGGTGAGGATGGCAAAGGTCAGCTGATCTCTGCTCCTCACCAAGAGAAACTGCTGGCCCCTCCCAGTTCCTCATACGTGGGTGAGGATTGATTTGGGATAAGGCGGCTCTCCAGTAAAATTGTCATCTGTACATAAAATGGAACAGGACTCAGCCAGCCAGGCATTTTAAATATATGTACTACAAAAAGTACAAATGTGCAATGTAAAAAAAAACATAATGCACTGATAATAATGCAAATTTAATATATGCATGGAAATTGTGTCGCTGAACTAGTGCTTTATTTCTTATCTTTATGACACAGAAATGTACGGGTTAAAGACAAACTTAAAATGTACTGATGACTACAGGTGTATTTGAATGAATTTTGCCTGATCACATCTGAAAAAGATCTAATAAGACTGCTAGGTCTGGTTCGCACCACACTAAAAATGGTTGTGTTTACTAAATTGGGGAGCAGCAGATTAATAGACATGTCGATAGAACCTAATGTCTCTAAGAAGATAACTTATGTGCACTGTCACAATGGGAAACCGTGTTACGTACTTTATGCCACAGGGGATGCAATTTTGTTTTATACAAAGTATATGTGATTAGTGTTGCGGTGTTAGAGTAGCTCAAATTTTGAATTGTTCCTTTTTCTTCTGATCAGTACCTCAATCTTCACTTATCTCACCCCTGTCGCTGCATCTGTCCACTGCATTCCACATAGTGTTCCAGCTCTCCAATACTTTTACACAGATGTCAAATGGTGGCCACTAATGATCCAATATTTTTCATCCAATCATACCATTTCTATGTAATATAAGGGAACTGTCTAAATTATCCATTCAATATATTCACTCAATGTACCCTTCTACTACATAGATTTGGTAAAATTGGATGAAAAAGATCGGATCATTAGTGGCCACCTTTACACAGATGGAATTGGCAACAAGGGTAAGTTAACCCCACACACACATACACACTGTGGTGTGCATGTACAAAGATTCAGGTTGACACTAAACAGCGGCAATAGTTAAAGTACCAGTGTACTATGATTGTTTACTCTATTTCACAATGCAAGTGGGCGAGCAACCCGATACAAAAAGTTCTTGCTTTTGTTACTTAATGTGAACACGAGGTAAGAGTGATATGGAAGCTGCGATATTCATTTCCTTGTAAACCATACCAGTTGCCTGGCAGCCGTGCTAATCTATTTAGCTGCAATAGTGTCTGAACTACACCAGAAACAAGCATGCAGCTGATCTTGCCAGTTCTGACAATATTGTCAGAAACACCTGGTCTGCTGCATGCTTGTTCATGGTCTGTGGCTGAAAGTATTAGAGGCAGAGGATCAGCAGGAAAGCCAGCAAGCTGGTACTGCTTTAAAGTAATTACATGTGGCAGCCTCCATAACTCACCTTGGGCTCACTTTAAAGGATACCCGAACTGAAATGTGACATAATGAGATAGAAATGTGTATGTACAGTGCCTAGCACACAAATAACTATGCTGTGTTCCTTTTCTTCTTTCTCTGCCTTAAAGAGTTAAATATCAGGTATGTAAGTGGCTGACTCAGTCCTGACTCAGACAGTAAGTGACTACAGTGTGACCCTCACTGATAAGAAATTACCCTTTTTTTTACCCCTTTCTTGCTCTTAGAAGCCATGTTCTGCTAGGAAAGTGTTTTATAGTTTGAATTTCTTATCAGTGAGGGTCACACTGTAGTCACTTCCTGTCTGAGTCTGGACTGAGTCAGCCACTTGCATACCTTCTATTTAACTCTTTCAGGCAGAAAAATAAAAAAAGCATAGTTATTTGTGCGCTAGGCACTGTACATACACATGTCTATCTCATTATGTTACATTTCAGTTCGGGTATCCTTTAAGGTTTCAAAAACCTAAGCCTGATACACTGAATAAAACACTAAATAAAACAGACATGTTTTGTTCACACTGACGCATTTATGTATGCAATTAAATGCTAACATGTTGTAGCATACACCTTGATCAGTCAGCGCTAAAACACGTGTATTCAGCTGCAATACAATAAAGAGGAAAAACATGTCGTCCACAAAAATGTCCCCAGACAGACATTCTATAATGCACTACTCCAGGGACGGATCTAGACCAAGTTGCGCCTGGGGCAAGGTCAGAATTTGGCGCCTAAACTGCCATTCATTTTGCCACCTTTTTAAGAATTCAACAAACTGCACCTGGGGCAAGAGACCCGCTTGACACCCCCCCCCCCCCCCCCCCAGATCCGTCCCTGCACTACTCAACATGTAGTATAAAATTCAATGGCCCTTAATGTTACCTTGCAGATTGCAATGTGCCGTGCAACAAAACTGCGGCAATGCACATTGTAAGGGGCCATTTCAAACCGGCTGTGTTCTGTTTTGTTTTTGAAAAGGCTTGAGATTTTCCACAACACAAGTACAGTTAAATGGCAACTGAAGTGAGGTAAATGGAGGTTTTTAAACAATACCAGTTGCCTGGCAGTGCTCATGTTCTATTTGGCTGTAATAGTGACTGTATCACACCTGAAACAAGCATGCATATAATCTTGTCAGATCTGAAAAAGTCAGAAACAGCTGATCTGCTGCATGTTTGTTCAGGGTCTATGGCTAAAAGTATTAGAGGCAGATGATCAGCAAGGCAGTCAGGCAACTGGTATTGCTTGAAAGGAAATAAATATGGCGGCCCTCATATCTCTCTAACTTCAGTTGTCCTTTAAGTTAAACATTGGAAACATGGATTGCATTAATACTCAATGTGTTCTAGATTTTCCAAGAAGGTAATCCTAGTTCTGCTGTATTTTTCCTGTTTTGATTGTGGCCAATAGTGAAAAATTGGAAAAAGGCGTTTGAATTTGGCAATTGTATTTGCCGATTTTTGGTGTGAAAAGCCCTTAGAACTAGCCCAGAGTCTGTTGCATTAAAAATTGTGCACAAACATGAATTACTTCATGCGTTACAAAACCTTTTCTTTGATCAAAAAGAAATGATCAATTATTTGATAAATCCTGTCTCATTCCGGCAGTGGGAATTGGCTAACACAATTCCTAAGAATTCAAAGATGTAATGCGCAAGTGTCTTCCAACACAGGCAACCTCCCTTCAAACGGCTCCGTGAGGTACCGTAGATCTGCTTCACTACTATTATTGTTGGCCTGAGGCCCAGATGGAGCCCTACTTGGTCTTTTGGCCGCTCTCAAAGGTTGAAAAACATACAGAAACAATTCCCTCATCTCTTTCTCCCCTTATTACAGGAAAAAAAGCATAAAGGGAAACAGTGATTTTACTAAAAGTACAATCTTATTTTACTTGATGTTTATTCTTAAGCCTTATTTATTAGATGTTCGTGCAAAGTCTTGCATAAGAACTAATATTCACATACTGTTTAGTTCCAAAGTTTTCTATGCATTTCTTTACAATAGACATTTAATAAAACAAGTAACCCTCTTTCCTTCCACACTTCATGTCTTCAGACAATGTAAAAATAAATGTATTAGAGCACATGAGCTCCTGTTGTAACTAGAAAACAGGAGGCGCTAACTAAGGAAAATAGTTAAATGCCAGTTTGAAACAAGGGGGTGGGGGGTTGACTTGCCTCCTCTGAAAGAACAGCCACAGATGTGGCAATATCATGCAAACAACAGGAGTTTCACGGGATATCCCGCAAGACAAAAATATTTTCTGTCTGTGGGATAAAAACATCCTTCTCAGGAATATATTACAGTACTTAAGATATCTAAAATCATATCAGAAAGCCAAATACAAAAACATAATTCTCACATATGTATCGATACATGAGCAGTTAAAAGATTATGATCATTCAAAACAATCATTTCACATCCCGTATTTTTTGGACCATAAGACACACTTTCTCCCCCAGAAGTGGAGATAAGAAGTCAGAGCGGGTTATGGTCCAAACTCTACATTCGGACCAGCGCAAAAGGTGTCCCTCACTAGTGTCAACCACCACCATACCTACTGAGAGATATCCCCATATCCTTTGTGGCCTTCGTCCTTAGCCGCTCTTAATTGTGCCTCATTCATGCAATCCATTCATGTGCGGAAGCTGCTGCTCAGAGCAACGTACACTAGCGCTCACCGCAGCTTCCCCTTCACGATCAGATAGTGCGGCCAATCAGGCGGGGTGCTGCAGCTAGCCCGCCAATTAACCTCACTCTGCTTGTTAACAGGATAGCGTTGGAGGCAGGACCATGGCTCTCATGAGGCCAATCACTCAGCAAGTGATGACATCCAGGGTGACATCACCAGGAAGTTTCATGGCGGCTCGCTGGGCAGTCGGGATTACAGCAAGTATGGAGCCCCCCCAGGTGCACGAGCAGTGACTCATCTGGTTTATCGGCATTACAGCAAGTTTGCGTCAACAGCTCAGAACCTCGGAGGGCCGGGTACTTACTACCGCTTGGTTACCCATCACAGTGTTCTCCCCAGAATTTTTTTCCAGCCGGGTGGCATGAAATAGTAGCCGGGTGGCATGAAAAAGTAGCCGGGTGGGGCGAGTTGAAAATGCAGGGCAACTGTGCTTACAGCATAGGAGGAGGTGAGGAGGTTAGCCGATCCCAGCCGGGTGGTCACCAAATCTAGCCGGGTGGAGCACCCGGCTAAAAGAGCCTGGGGAGAACACTGCATCATAAGGTACTGCATCGCCATACTTTCTGGTCCCAGCGATCGCCGCTGGGAGGCTCATTCAAGCGGGGTTGCGCGTGCAGCTGCACGCGATCCCCTGTAATCACCGCTCCCAGCCATTCACGCCAATCGCCGTGGAGTGGCCCTGGGGCTGCCACGCTGCTCACGCCAATCGGCGTGGAGCAGTCGTTAGGCAGTTAAGTGGCTGCTTTTATTCTCTGTCACTCCGCAGATTGTAGTTTCATCCAGTGTCTAAAGGTGTGTACACGCACTACAGAAGCCAACGACGGGTCCGTCGGACCTTCCCGCTGGGCGGACTTTCAGCCGACAGTGCGTACACACGCACTACTGTCTGCTGAAAGTCCACCCAGCGGGAGGGTCCGACGGACCCGTCATTGGCTTCTGTAGTGCGTGTGTACGCACCTTTACACTCCACCCGGCTAGTTTTGGTGAGCACCCAGCTGTCACAGACTCACCTCCTCCTATTCTGTAAGCAGAGTTGTGCACAGAAGCACCGGTCCTACATTCTCTCATCATGCCCCACCCGGCTAATTTTTCACGTCACCCGGCTGGAAAAGATTTCTGGGGAGAATACTGTACAGTATCACTAATAATTCAGCTTCTATCCCAGTATCTCTATTTTATTTTGTACAATGCCTTTTAATCACATAATTAAACAGGTTAGCCTGGTATACTGATGAATATTTTAATCAGGTCATGAATTTATTATTTTGAATGAACACAATATTTTCACTTTCTATGCATAGATACATATGTCAGAATGTTGTTAATTGGTATATGTATACAGTATTTAGATTTCTTGTGTGATTTTAGATGCCTCACATGCTTATGTGCAGTGATATTTTACTGAGCAGAGGTATTTGTATACCAGACATGTTTCTGACTTGAAGCAAGTTATCCCGTGAAACACATTTTGTTTTGTGTCAAATAAAAAGTTAATATTGCCAAAACTGTGGCAATTCTTTTCAGAGGAGGCAAGTCATCCCCCTCCATTTAACCTTTTTATTCTTAGTTGGTGCCTTATACAGTTTAACGCCACTTTAGTAACCTGGTTACCAGAGTGTGTGCGGGTTCAAGCTCCACACCTGCACAGTGTTTGGTTGTCTGTCACAGAGCCCATCCTTCTGTTCATTCACCCAATTGTTTTGATATTCACCATCTGTGGCTCTTGGCCTCTCCCTTTGTTACTCTAGAGTTTTTTTTTTGTTTTTCGTTTTTTTACAGTCACTACGTTTGGTGTGCTGATTTTCTGTACAGCTCCTTGTCCTATACCAGAACCCATGCTCATCGGTCTCCTCCACAGAGAGACCCACACTCTAATCCAGTGATCCAATGCTACTGCAATCCACTGTCAAAGCAATCAACTTCTAAGCAAAGGAATTCGGGTAAGGTTTACAGGGTAGTGACCCATATTCACAGTCATTTCAACTGCTATCTTAGAAATCTATAGCCCAGTACACACTTTCAGTTAATGACTGCATTAATTTGACCATTGGTGTAACATTGCAGGGAACAAGCGCTATATATAAAAAAACACACTGCTCTGCTTTAATTGTGGGAGGAAAGGAAGAGGACCAATGCAGTGGTGCACAAGCAAGCAGCTTCTGAGAACTTCCCAAATGTGAGCACAATGGGCTTGTTCGATGTGATTTTGATCACTGAATAATGTCAGGGTCACCTGTACACTTACTAAATCCTCAGCTGTGGTGGGGCAGAGCAAGCATCCCAGCTGAAGATTATCTGGTGTGTGGTTAAGGCCAGTTTCACACTGCAAACTGGCGGCAGTGATGCGGTGCGTCGCGCCCACTGCACCACCAGAAACAGGTCATCTTCAGGGAACACCGCATTAGTATGCGGTGTTTGCTGTCTGGCCCCCAGCCAACCCGGAAGTGACACGCGCTTGCGGTCACATCCTGTTTTGGGGTATGCGGAAGTGCACATAAGCAGATTGTAAAAATACGCTTCCGCTCCATCAACTTTTTTTAAACCCTGCACCACCATAGACTAACAGGACTTCTGGGCTGACACAGATCGCCGCAGATCACGCACGGTAATATAGTTCTGCTCTGGCATTAGATTAGGGACTTCCGGCGCAGTGTACTGAAACGTGGGAAGTATGAACTTCCCTATAGGGTTGCATTAGGCTGCGGTAGCAGTGCATCAATTTGACGCACCACACCAGTGTGAAAGGGCCCTGAGGCTTATGAATGGAAGGGACAACATGCGCAGGCCTTTATTATAAACTGATAGTCTTGTCTTTAAACAGGCTATCAGCAGATACAACAAGTCCTAATCAAAGAGGAGGAGGAGATAGGAGGGCATTTAAAATGGTTTTCTCACTTTTTAGCTGTGCTTAGAGTGAAACTTAGAGGAACTTAGTGACAATAACGTAATGAATAAAATTGTGGGGGTTTTTTTTGTTTTTTTCTACAACATTACTTTATAAATGTATTTAACGTTTTCCCATTGTGAAATATTCCCGTACACCAATTTACATTGTGAAATTTATACCAGTAGCCTACATATTAAGTGCTGGCAAGGTGAGTCACTGAGGAATTGGCAAGCCTGAGTACAATAGGAGAAGAAAAGCGCATAAAAGGCCTAGGCTTGACATCACTGGGAGGGCGGGGTTACATACCAATATAAGAAGTGTTTTTGATGCTGAAGCAAGGAAAATTACCATTAACATGGGTATCCTGAAACACGTACTGTATTCTACTATATGTCACTACAGAGCCTCTTTAAATTAAGTGGATCATCCATCTACTGGCACTGGAGCAGCAGAAATAAGTAGTACTTACAATGAAAAATCGGCTCTGTGAATTTTTAGTGGGATTTCATTGCTTTGAGGACACAGACATCTATGCGTTCTCATAAATGAACTCATTGCTTTATCTAATGTTGCAAAATAAAGTGTAAATAGGGTCTTTTCTTTTTGTTTTTACTGCATAAGAACAGGATTTTTTTGCCCCCTCTACTTTAAGCATTCTGAACAGTGAAGGAGATCATGTTTTAGTAATGCACAAGCTATATTTAGAGAGTTACAGGCCGAATGGGTTTCCTCGGGTAAGGGGAAGTTCGTCATCTTCCTCCGGTTATCAGCATATTTTGTTGTACTACTAATATAGTTTTCATGGAAACCAGTGAGAGACTGTTCATATTACAACAAATACAAGCCAGCTGCATAGCATACTCGTGTTTCCCCATTTTACACAAGGTTACTAAGATTTTAAGGTGGCCAAATATCTGTAGACTTGGCAGCCGATCGACCATCTAATTCGAGGTTTATCGAATTGATAAAACAAAATCTGTGCCGACAAGAGCATGCCCGATGAACTATTCAACCAATTTCTGGCCGAAATTGGTTGCATGTATTGATTGAACGTGCTGGAAAATATTGGGACAACATGATTGAGTGCATGGCAGTAACTGTGAACGAGGAACGCAGCAGAAACCCCCGGCGCTTTCCCCCAAATGTACATATACTACCCCCTCCTGTGCATTAAAGGATACCCAAAGTGACATGTGACATAATGAGATAGACATGTGTTTGTACAATGCCTAGCACATAAAGAACTATATGCTGTGTTCCTTTTTTTTCTTTCTCTGCCTGAAAGAGTTAAATATCAGGTATGTAAGTGGCTGACTCAGTCCTGGCTCAGACAGGAAGTGACTACAGTGTGACCCACACTGAAAAGAAATTCCCCTTTTTACCTCTTTCCTGCTCTCAGAAGCCATTTTCTGCTAGGAAAGTGTTTTATAGTTGGAATTTCTTATCAGTGAGGGTCACACTGTAGTCACTTCCTGTCTGAGTCAGGACTGAGTCAGCCACTTACATACCTGATATTTAACTCTTTCAGGCAGAGAAAGAAAAAAAAGGAACACAGCATATAGTTATTTGTGTGCTAGGCACTGTACATACCCATGTCTATCTCATGTCACTTCGGGTATCATTTAAAGCAGCCATACTATGCCAGGAAAAAAACCCACATTTATAAGTAGATAACCACCTGTTCTACTTACATAACCGATTTATTGTTCTGTCCACTTTTGATTTCAGTGAATTTTATAAAGTAAATAAAGAAAATTCTGTTTCTGGCAGATTTCATTTTGTTCATTCCCTCTGACTGAAGAAAATTCTATGGTCATTTGCCCCCCCCCCCGGAACCTCTGTAAACACGTAAGAGCACAGGCATAGAATGTTATGTCAGCTCTTACTGAACTGCACTCAGCCAATCAGTGAGAGGCAGGAATGTGGGAGGGGAGATGACAAACTTCTCCGCTCTCCCTCTCCTCAGCTATGGCGAGAACAGAGCCAGTATGACTGAGAGAAGATTTATTACAGCATAAATATTTCTGATTAGATTGGAGTGCTTGCAATGCAGGGTAGGGGTCCAGGCTGCACAATGAACACATTGTGGAATTTGATTTTGTGGCCAACAATCCCTCTTTAATACTTCATCTGTCCACTGCTGTCTCTGCACTCTTCCGCCTCATTCACACCCCATGTGGTTGCCGGCGTATTGCACGTGGGGCGCACATGTGACACCACATGCGCACGTGACACCACATGCATCCCATGTGCAATATGCCAGAAGCCACGTGGGGCGCAAATGAGGAACAAGAATGTGGCGACAGCAGCTGACAGGTAAAGGTGGGTACAATTCTTCTGGCGCAGTCCCACCCGGTGGTGGAAGAGGGGTGACAGGAAGAGTCTCTTCCATTCCCCCCTTTTTCCACCATCAGGTGGCGATATAATGCTAACATGGTCTTCTGGATCCTCATCACATAATGTAATCGGATGTGATCAGGATCCAGAAGACCTGCCAGAAGTTCAGAGCTGCCAATGGAGGAAGAGAAGAAGCCGTCTAGAGCTGGTAGATATAACTTCTTACACCCACACATTAGTTTGGCTGCACTGGGTACCAAACATGCTGACAGAGGCTCACCGCGCACAAGCAGCTTTCATACAAACATTTTGGTTGAAGCTGCTGGTGGGTTAAATTCCACGGATCAGTTTTTGATCAGTGCCAGTGTGAACCGGCCCTAAGACACAAATTCAACTCCCTTACAGATAAAGTCCTTTAAAACTAATACAGTACTCATATTCAAAAATATTCTTTATTATACAGAGAAATTCAGCTCTTGAATGAAACCATTTAATCTTCTACTTCTATTTGCAAATTGTGGCATTAGAATGAAGGTAAATTAGAATGAATGTACTTACTTCAATAAAACCTACGCGTTAGTTTTGGTGTAAATTATGTTTAAAACAAAGTTCTCAGGTTATAAAGGAACATGAAAAGCAAATATTTTAACATATTAAAACACATCTAGCACGCTGTACTGGAACAAGCTGGTGAGCAATGACACAGCACTAAAGTTTGTTTGAACAAAGATTACTGTGATTCCAACCCTCCTTTACGTTGGTAAAATAATGTTCTCTAATTCAGTTCAAAGCAATGTTACTATAATGGGAAATTCCAGACAATCTCTGGAAAGTGCAACCCATAAAAAAAAAAAAAAAAGGATTGAAGGATTGGTGAGCTAAATTTAAACGTAAACATCCTAATAAGAATGATAAATAAGGCTGTATTCACAGTGGGACTCTGCGTTTTAATGCGACGTTAAAGTTGCAACAAGCAGCGAATTATCATAACTCAATTAACGCCCCATAGTATTATCATTGCAGTGCCGTAAGCTGCATTATGAGACTTTATAACGCAGCTCTGCAACGTGCCTCTATGAATGCGACCTAAAGTGCCATAGCCTACCCATGCACATCGCGAAATTAAAACTAAGTAAGTTGGACCATGGTTGTTAATTCTAGCAGTTGGAAATGTATTCAATGGCCACAACAGATTCAAAAAGAAGTGAAAAAGCCAGACAGTTGTGTAATTCAGTGGAGGTCACATTACTTCACAAAGTGCTGAACTTCCGTTGTGAAATAAATATTAATGTACTGAGTATTAATAGTTGAATTATTGTGAGCTTCTAAGCTTTCCAATCCAAACTGAAGGATCAGTAATGCTGCTTCTTGATTAACTTTACTGTCCCTGAATTGCCCCCCCCCCTCCCCCAAATCATATTCCAACATGTGTGATGAGGCTGCTTTATTGACCATTCTAGTGGTTTCCCATGGGGGGGGGGAAAGGGGGTTAAACACCTCGGAGTGCTAGATTGCTCTGGCAATTCTGCCCATCCATATGCACCAATGACAGCATAGCTAAGCAGCAGTGACAACCATCGAGACGGCGATGAGGGGAAAAGCTGCAGTGACAATTAGATAGAAGGTGGTGCTTGAGGAAAATGCTATTTGCCCATGTAGGCATGCATTTCTTTTTAATACAAACACTGTTCCTTAGTCTGTTACATTACAGTGAATTGTAAGTGTAGGTCTACGACAATTTGATAAGAAAAGTGGAATTCTCCTTTACTGAAAAGCAACAAAAAAAAAAACTCTTGCTGAGAGTGCATTGCAATCACATAAGCAATTGTTAATCTACCGCCATTCACGGGTATGGACGTAGGTGGTTGGGGCCAGTAATAGTTGAGCGATGAACACCCAGGTGGTCCAATACTACATCGTGTAGCTTGTATGGGGTAGTTTAATCGATTTCAGTAACAAAGACCAAACACTACAGTAAATGTCAGATTCATACAAGGCAGGTTCCTCTAAAATGCTATAAAAACATTCTAATTATTTGCACGGTTGTAAAATTAAGAATCTGAAGTGATAAATGCATTTTTCCGTATTTGACATTGGCATTTATATTTTATTACTCAATGAGCAACAAATAGGAGAATTTCCAAGGGCTGTACCTTTTTTAAACATGATGGTACTGTATACAGAAAATACAGTGTATAAAGCTTTATTTACCTGGAGCTTTTTCCAGTCCCTAGAAGTATCTGTTGTCCCTCGCAGCAGTTCCATCCACCTCCAGGGTCTCGCTGTCAGCCTCTTAAGGATCGGCAACCCTGTCAGGCTTGAAATCAATGCCCTCGACCCTCGAGGAAGACGGGACTGCTGCGAGGGACCAGGGACTTCTAGGGGCTAGAAAATGCCCCAGGTAATAAAGCTTTATTCACTTATTTCACCTCAGCATCCCTTTATTGTGCATACAAACTAGCTCATGGATAGATCACTCCATCCATGCTTCCGGTATATTAGAATGACCTGAACTGTTGATATGGGGAGAAGGACCATGGCAAGCCACAATAAAGCAGCTTCTTGGAGAGGAGGTAAGGATGGGAACAATGTACTTCGCCGTCGCTTAATAATCTGACCTCTAAGTAACCTCGATGGACACCAGTACTTATGCCAGATTCTCAGTCCAGCGAGTGATATCATGTCTACTTAACTTTAAAGTAAACCTTTCAGAAAGGCTTGCCCTTCACTGATCACTCAGACTGACCTATAAAGCTTTTGGACGGATATACCAGGAATCTGTATCTGGTTGGTTTTAGCATGGTAGACACAGCATCTGTCATGACACCAGCTGGAAAACAGCTATTACTGGCCAGATCCATTCTTTGATTTGTCCAAGATGTCTCTTAATGTCACTGTAAAGAAATAAGGCTTGTGGACGAAGGTACATCAATTAACAAAACATTTTTCTCAAGGGTGGAACAGGTCACCAAACCTGTTTCTTCATTAGTGGACAGGTCATGCTACTATACCATTCCAAGAACAATGCTTTAACCTCATCTTACCCTTGTTACATTTGATGATCTCAGCAGACCACATGATCCCCTCCACCCCTGGTGTCAATCTCCTGCATGCCTTGTATTGTAGTATGCTAATCTGATTTACAGACCTCATAGAAAACATAACAGGGAACACAACAGTACAAGACCAATTACTACAAATATTTACATTTTTTTCATTTTAAAGGATAGGAACCAAATCATGTATTGTTATTAGATCTACAGTAATAGGCAAAGGCTTTGGTTAAATGTTTTGGTCAGAAACTTAACTGTATTGCTTTGTAATCAATGGATACTGCACAGTGAATAAAACAGTGAAAAAATACATCTAGAAATGTTTTTTAGAGCCAGGTACTGTGTATGCACAAGAAGGGATGGACCTAAGGAAATGCATAATCATTATAATTAGTGGCTTAGTAGCTATTATAGCTGAACAGAAACAAGTCCCTTGACAACTAGGAAATGTTTATTCCCTTCAGACAGTCCATCTAGCAACCCTGGATCAACAAGTGTAACACCATATAATTTACTTTCTAACAAGTCAGCTTAATAATTCCTTCCAAGAGAACCACTCACAAATAAACATTTGCAAACAAATCTCCACACTGAATTCTTACTAGTCAAGAATAGCTGTCAGCTACCCTAAAAGAACCAGGTCAATTGTATGAATCTTACTCATTAATGAACCAAGGCATGAGACAAATGTTCCTTCTATACAACCACTTGCAGAACCCAACGCTTTGAAGTAGGGCTGTGCAGTCGGTACAAAAATCATCCGACTCCTACTCCTCAGTTTATGAAACCACCGACTCCAGGTACCCAAAATTGCTTAGACTCCCTTGTAGGGCTATAGAGTGGGTACCAAAAAAACAAACAAACAAAAAAAAAAACGGACTCAGACTGCTCAGTATATGAAGCAACCGACTCAGACTCCAACTCCAGGCACCTGACTCCACAGCCTTGCGTTGAAGTATGAGACAATATACCGTAGCTGCTCAAAAACCAAGCTTACTATACAACCAGCCCCCATCTTTATCTATGAGAAATTGTAAAAATGGTTGGCTTGATTATAGACTGAAATGAGCAGCAGCCCTGGTAGCTCTTGCCAGAACAAATTAATGGATACTTCTAATTAAAGGAGAATGTCACAGAATGGTTATTGGTAGCGATGGGCTTCCAAGTAGGTAGCCATTCGAATTCGTGATTAAAATGAGGCTTAATTGCCTCAGGTGTGCCGCTGGGAGAGAGGGGGTTACTTACCCATAAGTCCGTTCTCTTCTATGCGTTGCAAGACTAACTACCGCGTACTTCCTCCTTCAAGCCGGAAGTGTGCAGTCATGAGTCTTGCAACAATGGGACGTGTGCAAGACGTTTGGAACGCATAGAAGACAACGGACTTCTGGGTAAGTAACCCCCTCTCTCCCAGCCGCCTACCTGAGGCTATTAAGCCTCATTTTAATCACAAATTCGAGTGGCTTCCTAAGCCCATAGCTAGTTATTGGATTGAGTACTGAATAGGAAAAATATTCATAATTTATAAAGCAAAATCTCCTGCATAGGTCTGTGCCATTGGTTCAGATGTTTGCACACATTATGCACCTGTTTGCATTCCTGCAGTAATATTCATTAGACATGAAGGAATCCTGCCCATCTGAGAGCACGTTGGGGATGTGCACACATCCACTGGAGCTATCAATCCAAACTCAAGCATGTGTAAAATACTAAAAAGATCACATTCTTAGCTTCATAGCAATCAAAGAAAACTCAGGTATGAATGTGTAATAGGACTAATACCCAAACATTAAAACTGTCAAAAAAGCTAGACTGCAGTAATACAAACAGATAGGTTTACATTAAAGATCATGTTCTCTCCTACCTTTAGTGCATTTTTGTAAAGGCTGTGACACAAATGGTGTAAATAATTCTATAAGTCCACAATAGTGCAGAAATTAGCTTTATGTGGGAACTGTGAGGGGAAAAGCAGCTATCCAATACCTGAGCTTGTTTGGGATAAGTGTATGGTGGCAGGAAGAGCAATTGAGCATTTCTAAAAGTCTGTTTGCAAATGTGCAAGATGCAACTTCCAACATGGAGCCCTGATTACTACTGGCCACCTTGCAGATACATCTCTAAACTACCACCTTGACTGAGTTCTGTCTAGCGAACGCACAAAGCTTTTGGGACAGGGATGCCCCTTTAATATCAGGAGCAAGTGTCAAATGCGACTTTGGCTCATACAGGGAGGGCAGAATTATTAGGCAAATGAGTATTTTGACCACATCATCCTCTTTATGCATGTTGTCTTAAGGTGCCCATACACTCGTCAGATTGGCAGCAGATAGATAAGAAATGCATCTGATGGTCTATCTGATGCGTTTTTAGAACATTTTTTACCAGGATAGAATTCCAACAGATTTCAGTTTGAAATCTATTGAAATTCGATCTGATGGCATTTTTTTTGCCATCAGATTTCCATTAAGGCCAATGCAAACTGATAAGCAATCTCTTCAGATCGACCTAAATTTTCCACCCTGCAAGTTCGATGGAAATCCATCGAAATCGATCGAAATCGGCCATCGATCGGTCGATTGGCCAACCGATTTGCAATCGATCGATCGGGATCGATCGGTCGGCCAGAAAATCGGCTGAGTGTATGGGCTGCTTTACTCCAAGCTGTATAGGCTCGAAAGCCTACTACCAATTAAGCATATTAGGTGATGTGCATCTCTGTAATGAGAAGGGGTGTGGTCTAATAACATCAACACCCTATATCAGGTGTGCATAATTATTAGGCAACTTTCTTTCCTTTCGCAAAATGGGTCAAAAGAAGGGCTTGACAGGCTCAGAAAAGTCAAAAATAGTGAGATATCTTGCAGAGGGATGCAGCACTCTTAAAATTGCAAAGCTTCTGAAGCGTGATCATCGAACAATCAAGCGTTTCATTCAAAATAGTCAACAGGGTCACAAGAAGCGTGTGGAAAAGCCAAAGCGTAAAATAACTGCCCATGAACTGAGAAAAGTCAAGCGTGCAGCTGCCAAGATGCCACTTGCCACCAGTTTGGCCATATTTCAGAGCTGCAACTGGAGTGCCCAAAAGCACAAGGTCTGCAATACTCAGAGACATGGCCAAGGTAAGAAAGGCTGAAAGACGACCACCACTGAACAAGACACACAAGCTGAAACGTCAAGACTGGGCCAAGAAATATCTCAAGACTGATTTTCTAAGGTTTTATGGACTGATGAAATGAGAGGGAGTCTTGATGGGCCAGATGGATGGGCCCGTGGCTGGATTGGTAAAGGGCAGAGAGCTCCAGTCCGACTCAGACGCCAGCAAGGTGGAGGTGGAGTACTGGTTTGGGCTGGTATAATCAAAGATGAGCTTGTGGGGCCTTTTCGGGTTGAGGATGGAGTCAAGCTCAACTCCCAGTCCTACTGCCAGTTTGTGGAAGACACCTTCTTCAAGCAGTGGTACAGGAAGAAGTCTGCATCCTTCAAGAAAAACATGATTTTCATGCAGGACAATGCTCCATCACACGTGTCCAAGTACTCCACAGCGTGGCTGGCAAGAAAGGTTATAAAAGAAGAAAAACTAATGACATGGCCTCCTTGTTCACCTGATCTGAACCCCATTGAGAACCGGTGGTCCTTCATAAAATGTGAGATTTACAAGGAGGGAAAACCGTACCTCTCTGAACAGTGTCTGGGAGGCTGTGGTTGCTGCTGCACGCAATATTGATGGTGAACAGATGAAAACACTGACAGAATCCATGGATGGCAGGCTTTTGAGTGTCCTTGCAAAGAAAGGTGGCTATATTGGTCACTGATTTGTTTTGTTTTTGAATGTCAGCAATGTATATTTGTGAATGTTGAGATGTTATATTGGTTTCACTGGTAAAAAAAAATAATTAAAATGGGTATATATTTGTTTTTTGTTAAGTTGCCTAATAATTATGCACAGTAATAGTCACCTGCACACATAGATATCGCCCTAAAATAGCTAAAACTAAAAACAAACTAAAAACTACTTTCAAAAATGTTCAGCTTTGATATTAATGAGGTTTTTTTTGGTTCATTGAGAACATGGTTGTTGTTCAATAATAAAATTATTCCTCAAAAATACCGCTTGTCTAATAATTCTGCACTCCCTGTAATGTCTGCAGGATATTCCCCTCTTCCCAGGTGGCCGAGTACTAAAAAAAAAAAAAAAAACAGGGGTCTATCAGTCTCACACTTCCATGTAATGGAAATGTGCACCCACCACCTATGATGTCATTCTGTTTACAGTGCAAAACAAGACCATCTCTTAATCACCATTTTGTGAATCAGCCCACACCGGTAAGGTTGATGTAGTTGCCGTTATGCACTCTTTATCTTTTGAGTTGTACCAGAGATTATATACACTTTAAGGGTGCAAGATTTGCAAACTAACAGGGCAGTAATTTAAACAGACCCTAAGAAATATCATATTCCTAATCATTACAGCAAAAGGCGATTAACATTTAATTTAAGCAAACTGGGAACACTATTCTAGGCAGCAAGGTTGGCAGAATAGAGCGCATATTCTTCTGCCAAACAAGTACATTATTGGTGCTAATTATCCACACTGTACAGAACAAACTGTGCCCTCAATTGCGTGTCCCAATTTATTCTGTACACTTCTATTTATTTTTTATTTTTTTGTTCCGAGTACTTTAAGGACAGTCAGAACTGGCTACTGAGAGCAAGAGTCAACCAAGCGAAAATATAATTAGAGATGAAAAGGCTTACTGATAAGAACATGCCTTTCAAATGCGGCTATTTATGGTCTTTGAAGTGTATTTTTATGAGAGCAAAGTATTCTGCAATTTGCTAAACTGGTCAATTATATATACTAAATTAATTGCACCACTTTCATTAATTAAACAACAGACCAGGGGTAACATGAAATAGGTCCCCTTCCCTATCTTTACAGAGACCACTAGATAGACAGGAAAACCACAGATGTGTTTTGGAATGACATCAAGCCCACCAGAAGACCGCCACGGCTGCCTTGTCGAAAGGCTTACAATGTGTCACAGATATTAATTCCAACCCATTTAGCAGTGCATTATATCACTAAATATGTCCAAAATAATCCCAGGATATAAAGAAACGTCAGGGCAGTTTAAAAAGTCTGTTCAGTCGCACATTACTTCTGCTTCTTTAGTACGGTGTCCTGACTAACCCTAGGAATACGACATGGTTATTTTTATTCTACAACAAGGCCTGTCACCTTCACACAGCTGCATATAATCAATAGAACTTTAGAAGAAATGTGTAAACAAATGTCACATTTATTGTGCTTTACAGCTTCATGGATATTTTCCACACACACACACAAAGAAAACCTTTCACATGAGTATTGGGGAGATCCCAAGATCTACTGCAAAAACATCCTCAATGGAATCGCGATGTTCCTAAACTGTAATGTCAGATACATAAACATTATAGGCACTTGTGATAAAATGCATCAAAGTGAAGACGCTTTCAAGAAGGATGCCATTAATAATCATTCATCATCAATTTATGACCTACAAGTATATAAACAGAAAAGAAGTCTTGGTTAAATCAATGTGTGGTGTGACCACAACTAACACTAATTCTCCCAGATACACAAACACGATTCAATAATTATATCAAACAGGTGTTCATTTTTGACAAGGCAATAAAGGTAGGCAAATACATAACAATTAAAGCATACGTAGAAGTAGGGACGGTCACTGTGGGGGAATCACAGTAGCCTGTGTGACAAAGACAAGACCAGGAGCCAATATCGTAGTTGCAGTATCATAGGATAAAATTAGCTCAATATTACAAGAGTAGTTATACTCACAAAGGTGGGTTGTAGAACCTGCAAACCACCGTATATTGCCTACAGGGAAAACACTGTCCCCGCTTGGTACTCCAGGTCCTGCCGGAACTGGGTGGTCACTCTCCTGGGGTCCTTGCTAGCTGTGGATGGCACCACACTAGTGGTAAGGACACCTTCAATAGAGATGTAGTGGGCAATGAAGGGTGGAGGCGTCTGAGAGATAGTTAATTTTCACCATCTTACCTCTCGTGTTGATGTTTTTTGCAGTCAGCCTTAAGGGGCCCATACACCTAACGATTTTCCCGCCGATATACAGCAGATTCGATCACTGATCGAATCTGCTGTGAAATCGTTGCGCAAACGCTGACAGAGCGGGTCGGGAGTGTGTCGATAGCGGCGTTCGAATGCCCGACGACCGACTCTAGCGGCAACACATTACCTGTTCCGGACGGCGCGAGTCCCCCTCTGTCCCCGCGGCTTCTTCTCCGCGCTGGGTTCCGGACCGGCTGCAGCTTCAGTAGAGCGCCCTCTGCTGTTTAAGCTTCCCCGGACAGGCAGTTCATTGAAGCTGCAGCCGGTCCGGAACCCAGCGCAGAGATGAAGCCGCGGGGATAGAGGGGAAATCGCGCCGGCCGGAGCAGGTAATGTATGCGGGGGGGGGGGGGGGGGGGGGGGGCAGCAGCAGCTTCAGATTGTGATCGGTTTCAGGCTGAAATCGATTCACAATCTGTTTGCAGTAAAGGCAGCCATACGATCCTTCTATCTGTTGGTCGAAACTGACGGCAAATCGACCAGTGTATGGCTACCTTTAGCATTGTGCAATCTCCTTCATTAATGCGAGCTTGTAAAATCCTACACATACCTCAACGGGAAGGCCTCGAGTAGACAGAATATCATAGTTTTCCATAATGCAAAGCAAGGGTAGAAGAGCAAAAAGGCCAGGGCCCTTTTTTTCAGGGAGGTAGAGGCAGCAGTAGGAAACAGGCTGAAAAGCGGCACAGGTGAGAAGAAAAAAATAAATAAATAAAAGCCTGCCAAATGGTTATAACTTGGGGCTACAAAGTTAACATTAATCTTTAGATTTTTAGAGGAACTAAAATCAAACAATCAGCTGTGTGGAAAGAAAGACTGGGCAAGGAAAAGACATGTGATACTAGCAAGCTGAGGTAGCATGACAACTTTAGGATAAATGTACGCTGTGTTTATGGGCGTTTAATCATGGCACCACAGATTTAACTACATCGGCTTCATGCGCTTCCGTCACAATCGGTATCTCACAGGCAGAAATTCCAAGGAAGGCAGATATTTCCATATGCATTGTCCAGGACACTTTTGTAGACAGGGCTGTGGAGTCGGAGCAATTTTGGGTGCCTGGAGTCGGGAAAAAATGCACCGACTCCGACTCCTAATGAATTTGTAACTGTAATTAAAATAGAAAATATGATAAAATGTTCTATTTCTCAGATAATAGTCATTAAAAATAATGTATGTATACAGTATATATACAGTAATAGCTGTGTTCAGTCCACAAAAATGAAACAAACCAATCAAAATTAGTTACTTGTGCTGCTTCAATAAAGCAGTCCTCGTATTTTTAAAGTCAGATATACATATCTGATTGTGACTGTACAGTATATATGATGTGTACACAGGAATCTCTTATATATACTAAATAACATCTATGCTGTAAGTATAAAGCCTGATGCGTAGCTGTGTCACTAATAGAGATGGTCAATGAGATGGAAATAATTCTGCATTGATGCTGGTTTATGCAAATGTATGCACTCTCTTTGCTCATTAAATCAAATAATTTGATATGTTATTAAAATTTGGTGTGGTGACCATGAATTAAAGGGTACCTGAGGCGAATTAAAAGAAAAGCTTTATACATACCTGGGGCTTCCTCCAGCCCCCTTCAGGCCATTCAGTCCCTTGCTGTCCTCCTCCGCCACCTGGATCTTCTGCTATGAGTCCAGGTAATTCAGCCAGTCAGAGCAGTCTGGCTACGTGCCGCTTCCACAGCCAGGAGCGTTCTGCACCAGCACAATAGTGCTGCGCAGGTGTAGTACACTCCGGGTGGCGGAGTGTGTGCATGCGCACTACACCAGACTGGCTCAAGTACCTGGACTCATAGCAGAAGATCCAGGTGGCGGAGGAGGACAGCGAGGGACTGATTAGCCTGAAGGGGGCTGGAGGAAGCCCCAGGTATGTATAAAACTTTAATTTCATCTGTCTCAGGTTTCCTTTGTTACACAGTAGTACTATACTCTACATATGCACTCCCCACAGAGCTGCAGGGAATCCACTGAGAATGTTGTGCACATTGAACACAGAGGTGTTGTCTATCACCCATAAACCTTGTTCAGATTGTGCATGAAGAATGTGTAATAGAGGAAGAATCTCCTCATTCCCCTGCAGAGTACCTGCACATCATTCTTACATGTACCCACAGTTACATTGCCTAGGGCCTGATAGATGTTCTTTGTTCTGGTCTGTACCTTTTACAAGTACTCTTACCAAGGAGTAGTTGTAGTCTAAAGGGAATAAATATAGTAGTCTACATATCCTTCTCACTTCAGTTGTCTTGTAAAATTCCTAAGTGTTGGCAGTTAAGAGACGAATTTCACGTTACATACTGTTTATCAACAAAATTGTAATATGCAAATTAGAGGAGTCGGAGTCGAGGAGCCGGAGTCGGTGGAATCCTAAACTGAGGAGTCGGAGGATTTTTGGACCGACTCCACAGCCCTGTTTGTAGATGCACAAAGAAAGCAACAACATTGAATTGCAGAGGCTGGCAAAGGAAACCTTGGGCAGCAGAAGACACACACATTATGCTGACTTGCTAGTAAACAGAACATTCCAGTGGCACTCATCTCCCACCTAGCAAAAGCAAGCAGACCCCAAGTCTGTGTGAAAAATCCTCAGATAAAATGTATACCTTCGACATGGAAACAAGGACAATCTAGTTACCTAAGCACAAAAACTGATAAACATTAAAATGGCAAGAGCTGCGAGGTTTTGATGTAAAGAAAAAAAAAAAAAACACCCAGAAAAAAATGTCTGTAACTGAATGCAGTTTGTTTGCTAAAAGCCAAAAAAGTGGTACAAGGATGAGCATCCGCATGTAACCGTGAAACATGGCGAATGTTCTGTGCAAGTTTGGAGTTAGACTTTTGCACATTAAAGGGACCCTGAACACTAGTTAAAAATGAAATGGTGACTTACCTGGGATTTCCTCCAGCCCACCGTAGGCCGCAAGGTCCCCAGGCGTCCTCCTGGCTCCTCTCCCGGTCAGCAACTCAGTTATGGGACGACTTGGACCTGAAGTCATCAGGCCTGCTTCTCACTTTGCAGATATGTGTAATTACGCCAGCCGGCTATACGTCATATCGGCAAAGCAGGAAGCAGCCCTGACAACTTCAGGCCGAAGTTGTCCCATAATAGAGCCGCCGGCCGGGTCAGGAGCCAGGACACCGGGGGACCTTGCGGCCTACGGTGAGCTGGAGAAGCCCCAGGTAAGTCACTATTTCATTCTTAACGAGTGCTCAGGGACCCTTGCGGTTAAGAATTTAGTAACATTGAATTACAGCATGAAAGGGGATCATTGACAGACTCTTGAGGTTATAGAAAAGAGAATATATCTCCACATAGACATACCAGTAGATTATTTGGCTTCCCCTACAGAATTAGCACTAAATTGTGGAAGGGACAGAGTAAAAGCCTTTCTGTGGAACAGATAGTTACATGAACGCTTACATTCTGTAAAGCACTGCAGAAAATGTGTCATCTCTAAATAAAATTATAATGATGTGAAAACTGAGAATGCACGGGAGGATGGCGGCAATGCTTATCCTGCAGTGGGAGAAAGCCTGCTCTCACCAGGTTGCAGGGACATCATACTGTAGTCCAAGTTTTGGTGGCCTCAAAGACCGTTACTTGCAAACGTCTAATGCTGGGTACGATAATTTCCGCCATGTCCGATAATATTTCCGATTGTTTTTTCGGTCGATTTCTCATAAAAGTGAATGGAAAAAGATAAGAAAAACGAGCGGAAGATAAAAGAATAGAGAGCAGAATCGAGAAGACAAAACGAACGAATGGAAATTCGAGCTGAAAAACGTATCATGTGTACCCAGCACTATATTACGCAAGTGTCCCAAGGTTTACACCCTCTCACTTTATGTCCCACTAACAACCAGGGCATTGAGGTAAGGTGAACTTCATGTCACCTCTTTCTGGAGTGCATTCTCCATATACATTGACCCACAACTATATGGTAACATAGTGGGGCAGGATGGTAGCGTAGTGGTTAGCACGCTCGCCTTACAGCGATGGGATCCTGGTTCAAATCACAGCTAGGGCACTATCTGCACAAAGTTTGTATGTTCATCCCATGTCTGTGTGGATTTCCTCCGGCACCCCAGTTTCCTCCTGCATCCCAAAAACTTACAGATAAGTTAATCGGCTTCCCTCCAAGGGACAGTTAAATAACAAGATTATATACTTTGTACAGCGCTGTGGAAGATGTCAGCGCTACATAAATACTAAACAATAATAATAAAAAATAGAAAGAAAACTTGTATCAAAAAAAAAGGAAGCCTCTGGATCCGATTGAAGCTTCCCCAGTCGTCCTCTGGTGGTCTCACGAGGCCATGTAAATATTTACTTTCCTGGCTCCAGCGCAGGTGCTGTCTATTTCTGGATCAGGCAGAAATAGACGATCCCAATTGGATCCACACTACTGCTCAGTCGACTTGCTCCTGCGAAGTAGAGTGGACCCGACTGGGATCGAGCAGAGAGCTGCTATTGCGCCTGTGCTGGAGCCGGGGAAGGTAAATATTGCAGCCGCTACTGTGCCACAGCCTGACAAATTGTCGGCTGTGGCTTCAGAGGGGCCCATCGAGACCACCGTGGGACGGAGGGCGACGGGGTAAGTCTCAATCAGATACAGAGGCTTCCCCCTCCCGAGGTAAGTACCCCTCATGGGCCCTTTTTTTCGATACAGAGTCTCTTTAAAACCAGGTGAAGTAAACATCATTGATTATGTTGCTACAATGGGATATATTGGCAACAATAGTCAGTTTGTGAAAGTGATCTTTTGGAGGAGGAAACAAAACAAGCTTAAAGTGGACCTGAACTCTTGCACAGACAAGGAAAACATAACAGAAATGTACCTTGTATGTATTTAAACAGTTTAGCCTGTGTAATTCCCCCTCATTCGTGTCTAAACACTAGTTGTAATTTGATCACTCCCGTGTCACATGACTGCCATGGCAGATAAGCACATAAGCCCATTTGAAAGCACTGGCTGTAAGCAATATGTCTGCTTCCATGAATAAGGAAGAATAAACTGTGCAGATTTATTTTAGGATTTGTATCAGCTGTAACAAAGAAGTGTTTTTTGTTTAAAGGCTATTATGCTGTTGTGTATCTTTTAGAGCAGGGAGGAGTTCTGAGCAGGGCTATGGAGTCGGTACAAAAATCATCTGACTCCAACTCCTCAGTTTAGGAAACCACTGACCAGGGCTGTGGAGTCGGTCCAAAAATCCACCGGCTCCGACTCCTCAGTTTAGGATTCCACCGACTCCGACTCCTCTAATTTGCATATTATAATCTTGTTGATTGAAAGTATGTAACATGAAAATCGTCTCTTAACTGCCAACGCTTAGGAATTTTAAAAGACAACTGAAGTGAGAAGGATATGGAGACTGCCATATTTATTCCCTTTAGTCATAGACTAAAACTAGTCCTTGGTAAGAGTACTTGTAAAAGGTACAGACCAGAACAAAGAACATCTATCAGGCCCTAGGCAATGTGACTGTAGATACAAGTAAGAGTGATGTGCAGGTACTCTGCAGGGGAATAAGGAGATTCTTCCTCTATTACACATTCTTCATGCACAATCTGAACCAGGTTTATGGGTGATAGACAACACCTCTGTGTTGAATATGCACAACGTTCTCAGTGGATTCCCTGCAGCTCTGTGGGACGTGCATATGTATGTGTAACAAAGTAAACCTGAGACAGATGAAATTAAAGTTTTATACATACCTGGGGTTTCCTCCAGGCCCCTTCAGGCTAATCAGTCCCTTGCTGTCCTCCTCTGCCACCCGGATCTTCTGCTATTAGTCCAGGCACTTGAGTCAGTCTCGCGTGGTGTGCATGAACACACTCCGCCGCGAGCGTACTACATCTGCGCAGCACTGTTGCGCAGGTGCAGAACGCTCCTGGCAGTGGAAGCGGCATGCAGCCGTACGGCGCTGACTGGCTGAATTACCGGGACTCATAGCAGAAGATCCAGGTGGTGGAGGTGGACAGCGAGGGACTGATTAGCCTGAAGGGGGCTGGAAGAAGCCCCAGGTATGTATAAAACTTTTCTTTTCATCCTTCTCAGGTACCATTTAATTTGTAGTCACCAAACCAAATTTTAACAACATATTAAATTATTTGATTTCATGAGCAAAAATTTGCATAAATTAGAATCAACGCAGAATTATTTCCATCTCATTGACCATCTCTATTAGTGACACGGCTACACATCAGGCTTTATGCTTACAGCATAGACGTTATTTAGTATATATAAGAGATTCCTGTGTACACATCATATATACTGTACAGTCACAATCAGATGTGAATAGCTGACTTTAAAAATACGGGGACTGCTTTATTGAAGCAGCACAAGTAACTAATTTTGATTGGTTTATTTCATTTTTGTGGACTAAGCACAGCTATTACTGTATGTAGAAATTATTTATGATGACTATTATCTGAGAAATAGAACATTTTATCACATTTTCTATTTTAATTACAGTTTAAATTCATTAGGAGTCGGAGTCGGTGCATTTTTTCCCGACTCCGACTCCAGGCACCCAAAATTGCCCCGACTCCACAGCCCTGCCACTGACTCCTGGTACCGAAATTGGCTCCAACTCCGACTCCTCGACTCCGACTCCTTAGTCTAATTCTTACCAGGGTTGTGGATTTGGTACAAAAATCACCAGACTCCGACACCTCAGTTTATGAAACCACCGACTCCGACTCCAGGTACCCAATATTGTTCCGACTCCTCAACTCTGACTCCTCAGTTTATGAAACCACCAACTCCGACTCCAGGTACCCAAAATTGCTCCGACTCCTCCACTCCGACTCCACAGCCCTGGTTCTGAGTTCAGGTCCACTTTAAGGATCTAAGTGGCACTGGCTAGACCCAAATAAAAATTGGGTCAGAGCGGTTTCTAAAAAGGTAGGTCTTGTGGAGTGCTCCTAGAATGCAGTAGTTCGTACCTGCCAAAAGTGGTTCAAGGAAATACAACCAGTGTACTTGCAACAGGTTCATAGGCACCCAAGGGTCTCAGATATGTGTAGGGAATGTTAACCTGTCTGGTCTGATCCCACACTTGTGTCAGATACCACAAGTTTGACATAGTATAAACGTGAGCTTTCAGGGGAAAAAAAAAAAAAGTCTTCAAATTTATATCTTTTAAAAACCTAATGCATCATTTTCAGTTTGATTTATGAAAAATGTTTTCAAGCAATCCCTTCTTTAGCTATGCACCATATGAAAGCCCATAAGGCCCCGCTCACACTTGCGGTTCGAGTCCGCAAGTGTCCGGGGGGTCTGGGGGCCGCAAAGAGACCGCAGAGACGGGTCTCTGCGGTGGCCACAAGTTGCGGATCCGGAATGTATCAGTTCCGGCTACAATAAAGTAGCCGGAACTAGATACATTGCAGTGCCAGAAAGGCACCGCAAGCATGGGGGATACCGGCGTGTAGTCCGGGCCCCCCAAGTGGCATAGGACCGGTGCTGGAAGCATCCGGTCCTATTGCCAGTGTGATGAGAAACATCCGTTTCTCATTGCGCAGCATGGCCGTATGTTCGGGTCAGGATCCGGCCCGGGTGCGTGGGCGGATGATCCGGACCCGAAAAATAGCAGTGGGCGGATGATCCGGATCCGATCCGGCTCCGTTCTGTACGGAACGGGCGCATGTGAACGTCCGCATAGACTTTGCATTGCTATGCGGAACGTACGTTCTGTTTGTGCAGTATACGGTCCGGATCCGATCAGGCGAATCCGGACAGCGAACGCTAATGTGAACCAGGCCTAACTGCTTTAAAAATGAGACTGATCCCTTCAAATCCAAAATACCATCTGAGAAATATTAAAATGAAAACTAGTCTATGCAATTTCATGAAATTTGAACAGATAAAACTCAAAAATCACTGAGCTTAAATCTGTCTATTTAAGAAAACAAAAATGCAAGGTTTTTATGTCTATGTGTAAAATACCAAAGAACAAATTACCTAGTGATTTTATGTTCTTCTGATTGCCTATAGGTCAACTTTGAAAAAAATCAAAAAGGTTCAGCTAGCAGGAGACAAATAGCAATCTCTTTCAGAGCAAAATAAGAAAACACTTATATACAGTATACATACTGTATTACAGGTCATTAAAATAATGGGGTGTATGCAATAAAGTGCATTAAGCAGAACATGCGTAAAGTTCCACAGCATAAGTTAAGCAGAATGCAACACATTACATGCAATGCATTCCGCTCTACTCATTGGCCCATTAACAACTAACTTTCTCCTGAGTTATCTCCCACGGAGATCATTTTTATATACCCTTTAAAATAACTTAAATTTGTGAAATATCAAAATTATAATTTAGTATTTTCTTGCCAGTGCATTAAAGGGCATTTTATGACAAGGTGTGAAATATCAACTAGGAGAGAAAGTGAATTGCATATGGCCTGTTGTGCGTAAACTTACACACGTAATTCTGCTTAAAGGATACATCCAGGCTGCTGAAAAAAAAACAAAATTCACTTATCCTCCTGCCCCTGGCCGCTGTCCTGTGCCTTCGCCGCAGCTCCAGTGGCTCCCATTGTCCTGCGCTGCAGAAGCCGACCTCGCCAGGTCGGCTTCTTGTGTGTTTCAACATGCGGGTCACGTGGTCCAGCCGGCGTCATCAGCATTGTACTGCGCAGATGCAGTAATTCTGCGCCTGCACAGTACAATCCTGATGGCGTGGACCGGACCACTTGTCCCGCATGGTGGAACGCACAAGAAGCCGACCTGGCGAGGTATTGTCCTGTATTGACTTATCTGTTAACCATTTAAACTTGACCCAAAGGAACTATCAAAATGCATCCAGATACTTACAATATCTTTATATCAATATACAATTTAGAAGTACATTAAACATACTTGACTGCTTATTCCTGCAGGTAAATTATCTGGGACACAGAACCAGGGAGACGGCACAGCTACCATGTAGACCTAATTTGTCTAATGAAGAGATTATACAATACCCCTTATGCCCAATCACATTATCTTCCAAGTAAAATAAGCACTGCTCATGCATACAGCAGGATAGGAAAAGGACACTATTCTTTGTATGTATAAAACAAACGTATCACATACCATGATGCAATGCTATAGAAAAGGTCTAAAATGCCCTTTAACATTTTCTGCTGACAGAATTTTGTAGCCAATGCAAAAATTCCAGTATAGAATGACAGACTGACCCAATGGCTCAATATACACTTCAGTGTTTGCCAGATAGTGCAATCATGTAGCAACCATATATCTGCCTAAATCAGGGTTTCTCAAGCCTGTCCTCGTGACTCCCCAACGGTGCATGTTTTGCAGGTAACCCCCCTTCCCACGCACAGGTGAGGTAATTAGTGTCTCAGCTAGGTGGATTCCATGTAGCTGATGCACTAATTACCCCACCTGAGCATAGGTGAGGTTGCCTGCAAAACATGCACCATTGAGAGTCATCGGGACAGGTTTGAGAAACACTGGCCTAAATGCTTCATGTAATGTTCATGTAGCATCAACACGTGGCTGCCAATGTCTCTCAATCCGTGTCCCCATTCATTGCCCAGTTAATGGTTGCTACTAAAAATCACCTGAGACAAAAAATTACTGGGAATGATGTCCCTAGCTAAAAACCACTTTTGATTTTGGTTTGGAGCAGCTCTTTACTACCAAAGTCAACGATGAGACAAAAGTCCTAATACCTTTGCAAATATGTGCTTTATTTGTTAAATGAATATGAAAATTTTGTCTAAAAAACTTGGAACATAAAAACAAACAGAAACATATTTGCAAAGAGACTAAATCATATGAAAATTGGAAAAAAAAACAAACAAAAAACAAATAACTGTATGCAAAACAGCACTATTTAAATTTTTTTTCTTCATACAGTATCAAATTAATAGACTGAAATAGCAAAACGTTAACATGCTGAAAAAATTAAATAATTGGAATAATGTACAAAACTAAAACAACTACAGAAAAGACAGTTACAGCAGCCAACCTGGCCTTAAGTTATATTGTACTATTTATCTGGATTAGTCTATGTTCGGGAATGAAGGGACACATTTTTCCCACCCTAGATATTGGAAGGCTGGAAACACTCTTCCTCTTGGGGCTAATGTATTTGAATGGGATGGATCACACCAAACCGATGTGATTTTTTTTCCCAAACATGGGTCCTGCAGCATTTCTGAGGCAATTCAGCCTCAAAGTATAATAAATTGGAAAAATCGCTCTAAAAAGTGCCAAAACAACGCGATTTTCTAGAAAAAAAATTTAAAAAAATTGTGTGCGTGTGTGTGTATACACACACACACACACACACACACAAAAGCTGTACACTTCCAGCTCTACAGTACAAAAAATGTAAAATAAAAAAATAAAAGATTGCTGCACAAAAATGCTCCCAAAAAAAAAACAAATTAAAAAAAAAATCGCTAGGAATAACTAGAATAGCTTAGGAAAAAAAAAAAATCACTTCTAAAAATGCTGAGGGTTTGCGATTAAGCTAGCGCTTTTAGGTGTGCACTAGCCCTTGGAGAGGATCGTGGAGTGGTCACACATCACTGTATCAATTCAAAATACAGACTCCACCAGGTGTCAGAGGATTCACAAGTGTTGGTCACTCCATGCTCCCCACACTGACTGCCAGGCGCTTACCAGATATAAGCCACCTCACAATCCAGGCAAGTCTACCATTCAGAGGCAATACTTTAAAATATTAACTTCTTTTAGGCCTCTTTCACAGTGGGACGGTGCGCAAGATGCAACGTTAAGTCGCACAACATGCCCCTAACGCAGCACATGTAGGTTATAAAATTAGACGTTATTTTGTACTACGTTATGTGTCTCTTGGTGCGCCGTTTTCGCCGCATACTGATGGAACGAAAACGACGCATGCGTTACATTTAAAAAAAAAAAAAACACATTACTGAGCATGTGCAACACACAACACAGCAAATGTATTGCTAAAACGCACAGCATGCAGCACTTTCTAAATATTGCTACACGTTACACACAACGCAACGTGTGCACTGTGAATGTCGCAGACTGTGTATTGCTGTGCGTTAGTCTGCATTGGAACACTTTCTAACGTGCGACTTTAACGTCGCACTGTGAAAGAGGCCTTAATCACATTAATCTCAAATTAAAAAAATAAAAAATTATATATACAAAAACAGAGTAAAACTTACTAAAAGCCACTCTACATGCTCAATTCCACATTTACATCTTCAGAAATATAATGCAGCACATCAAACAAAACAGCGGTGTTTACTCAAGCTGGGTTTTCTATCTAGACCACGGTGTCCCATTGCTATTCTTTTCCACTATCGCTAGCTTCCACTCAACAGATCCGTTCCTCCAAGCTGGCTGGTTGCAACGCCAAACGCACTGGAGTAGCAACGAGACGCCGTGGTCCACACAAGCCAGCCTGTGTGAACACTTTTTTAATTTGATGTGCTGCATTACACTTCTGGAGAGAATTGCAATGCAGGTATATTGTCCGACGCAATGCACCAGTATGAAAGTCGTCTTTATCAAAGTCTGATGGACAAAAACTATGAAAAATGGTTGCTCCAAATTGAAAAAAAAAAAAACCATTACAAATTTAATCTCAAGGTGTCAGTTTTTTTCAAAGTAAAAAGGTTAAAGGACACCTGAACTGAGAGAGATTTGGAGGCTTCCATATTTATTTCCTTTTAAACAATGCAAATTGCCTGGCTGCCCTGCTGATGCTCTGCCCAATACTTTTAGCCATAGACCCTGAACAAGCATGCATATCAGGTTTTTGACTTAAGTTTGACTACATTTGCCCCATGCTAGTTTCAGGTGTGCGATTTAGACACTATTGATGCCTAAGAAATCAGCAGGATGCCAGGCAACTGGTATGGTTTAAAAAGGAAATATGGCAGCCTTCATATCTCTTTCTCTCACTTCAGGTGTCCTTTAAGCAGAATAGGAGTCAGAGCTTAAAACCAAGGATGCGGGGTCAGTTATGGAGTCAGTGTCAAAGGCAAAATGTGGGTTCAGCAAAAGATGTACCTTGTTAGATTACTAATACTGTAAATGTAAATTGCAATAAAAAACATACTATATTAATGTGTCCTAAAGTACTTTCTGCTGTAAGAATATAGCCCAGTGTGGAGTTGTTTCACTAGTGTGAAGTCCAGCTGAGCTATTAGGACGTTCATACATGATTTTAATCTGGATCACAGTACTGTACATTCCGAAAAGGGTTTAGATTTTAAATTTGAGCCACAATATGTTGTAGCAAGTTCATCTGAGTGTAAACATGTGCAACTATTTTCAGATCTAGGATCAATTCCACATGAATTTAAAACTCACTTGGCTCATAAAATATATTTGATAGATTATTAAACTTGGACTTAGTGCTATTATAATTGTCAGAATTCAACCGTAATACAACACTCTACAGATACATTCTCTGCAGATCTGTGAATGTGGTGCGCATCCAACACAGAGGTGCCATCTATCATCCGTAATCCCAGTTCATGCAGGACATGCAGAATGACTGATGTTGAACTCTTGATTAAAGCAGGCTGAGGCAGCCAATTATCACCGCCGCAGCCGATAACCTGCCGTGTGAACAGTAGCCCCCGACCGGCAAGCGATCCGCCGAGCAAGAGTGTAGACCTTTGTGCCGCCACTGCCCTGCCAGTCACCCCTTTCACCACCCCTGCATAGCAACAGAACCCATCATCAGCTATACAGCTGACTTTACATCTGTACAGTGTTAGCTCAGCGATGTCGCCTGAGGGATCGGGTCCCGGTCACAGGTGTGCATGCACCTGAAGTGGGGATGGTCAACGAAATGTAAATAATTCCCGAGTTGCTGAAAGATTATGCCAATTTTGTATGCAAATATATGCTGCTTGAAAATGGACCAATCGAGATTCAATTAGTCAATTTTCAAGCTGTATAAATTTGCATTCAAAATTTGCTTAAAGTGGACCCAAATTAAAAATACAAGATTTCAGAAATAAAATCTATTTTCTAAATTATAATAATAAATAGCAGCCTTTTTTCAGCTGCATGATGACAAATATAAAATATTTTAAATTTATTGGAGGAACCCCTCCCTTCCTTTCAAATTGCAGGTATTTTTCCGGCAAACTGCTGAAGTAGATGGTGTCTAGCAATGGAGGAATTGCTAATGGCTGCCCCCAGTATAACCCTAGATATAAAAAGAGAAGGGTGAAAAGCATGCACTGAAATGATCATAGGTTTGAAGAAGTGTTTATTTATCTTTGTATGTGTCAGAGTGGTGCAACTATATATTTTTAATTAAAAAAAATGTTTGGTTTGGGTCCGCTTTAATCCCGCATCTCACTGACCGTCCTTCGCAAGAAGGGTGGATTACCCCCATCAGTCCTGCAGATTAAGGTTTGGCTGCACAAATGTACTCAGTCAGCAATGGATCTCCTAAAGGAAGCTAGGCGCGAGCTTTATGCTCAGCAGTTGTTCAAGATTGAGGCCTGCATTGCAGGGCTGTGGAGTCGGAGTCGTGGAGTCGGAGTCGTGGAGTCGGGCAATTTTGGGTGCCTGGAGTCGGAGTCGGGAAAAAATGCACCGACTCCGACTCCGAATGAATTTGTAACTGTAATTAAAATAGAAAATATGATAAAATGTTCTATTTCTCAGATAATAGTCATGAAAAATAATGTATATATACAGTATATATACAGTAATAGCTGTGCTTAGTCCACAAAAATGAAATAAACCAATCAAAATTAGTTACTTGTGCTGCTTCAATAAAGCAGTCCCCGTATTTTTAAGGTCAGATATACATATCTGATTGTGACTGTTTATATGATGTGTACACAGGAATCTCTTATATATACTAAATAACATCTATGCTGTAAGAATAAAGCCTGGTGTGTAGCTGTGTCACTAATAGAGATGGTCAACAAGATGGAAATAATTCTGCATTGATGCTGATTTATGCAAATGTATGCACTCCCTTTGCTGATGAAATCAAATAATTTGATATGTTGTTAAAATTTGGTTTGGTGACTACAAATTAAAGGGTAACTGAGACGGATGAAAAGTAAAGTTTTATACATACCTGGGGCTTCCTCCAGCCCCCTTCAGGCTAATCAGTCCCTCGCTGTCCTCCACCACCCGGATCTTCTGCTATGAGTCCTGGTAATTCAGCCAGTCAGCGCTGTCCGGCCGCATGCCGCTCCCACAGCCAGGAACATTCTGCACCTGCGCAATAGTGCTGCACAGGTGTAGTATGCTCCTGGCGGCGGAGTGTGTGCATGCGCACTACGCCTGACTGGCTCAAGTACCTGGACTCAAAGCAGAGGATCCAGGTGGCGGATGAGCACAACGAGGGACTGATTATCCTGAAGGCGGCTGGAGGAAGCCCCAGGTATGTATAAAACTTTAATTTCATCTGTCTCAGGTTTACTTTGTTACACAGTAGTACTATACTCTACATATGCACTCCCCACAGAGCTGCAGGGAATCCACTGAGAATGCTGTGCACATTGAACACAGAGGTGTTGTCTGTTTACAATCTCCTCATTCCCCTGCAGAGTACCTGCACATCATTCTTACATGTACCCACACTTACATTGCCTAGGGCCTGATAGATGTTCTTTGTTCCGGTTTGTATTTTTTACAAGTACTCTTACCAAGGACTAGTTTTAGTCTAAAGGGAATAAATATAGTAGTCTACATATCCTTCTCACTTCAGTTGTCTTGTAAAATTTCTAAGCGTTGGCAGTTAAGAGACAAATTTCATGTTACATACTTTTAATCAACAAAATTGTAATATGCAAATTAGAGGAGTCGGAGTCGGTGGAATCCTAAACTGAGGAGTCGGAGTCGGTGGATTTTTGGACCGACTCCACAGCCCTGCTGCATTGTGTCAGGTACCCGCGGGTTACCCAAAATGCAAGTCGGGTTCGGGTACCCGTTCTGATTCTAATCGGGCTGCGGGTAGTGGCCTGCGGGTCGGGTATAGTGAATTTGTGTATTAAAATACTTACTTTACAGGCTTCCAATGAGACTACTAATATAATGTTTTTTATATATGTTCTATATTTTATATTAAAATGGAAAATGCAGTTTGCTGGTCTGGAGGCCTGCGGGTCGGGGGCAGGTACCAGATTCACCAGAAAGCGGGTTAAGGTAGCAGAGCTGTGGGTCTGAAAAATTACACCCGCGCAGGCCTCTAGTTCAGAAGATTCTATCTGCATTTTCCACAGATACTCCCACACCTGTCTATGTTAATATATTCGTGGAAGATCTTGGAATGATCTGTATGTACAAATATTTGTTTAAGCACCATGTAGTCATATGGCAACGTTAGATCGATAAAAAAAATTCTAATTTGGTCGTCTTTCATTGCCGAACTTGATGCATTCCTGTAGGACTTACTGAGGGTCTCCCCTTTCCTGAAATTCATCCTGGTAATAAATATTTTTGTGGCACTTATATGCTGTATATGGCTCGATCCACTCTATACAATATGATCGCCACAGTATGTAGTTTCGATGTTCTGATTTTATACTATACTACAACTAACTACTAAGGTCAATTGAATTAGTGTTGTTGCTTGCTTACCTGTCACTATTTCTATGCTTAGGCTTCAAGATGAGATTATTCCCCTTGCATGGAAAACTGTCTGGAATTCTATGAAGAGGAATGAATGTGTTACAGAGATGATACAATTAACAAAATTAACTGTACATAGCACAGTTCTTTTCAATCTTCCATATCCTTATATAGGTAACAAAGGAGCACAGGTGCTCCACAGCACTGTTGGAATCCCTAGATCACTCACATAAGACATTTTTGTCCATCTCTTACAATCCCAAAAGCAGAGCACCTTCCTCTCACTTCTTGCCCTATAAATAGTGGAGCATCGTGTCTATACAGCAATTATTCCTAAATGGTCATTTAAAACCACCATTAATGATAGTTTTGAGTTACAGCGTCTGTATACAGTTTTACAGCTAGCAGAAACAAGATACAACAATGCTGCATTCACTTCAGAATTACAGTTTTGCCTCAATAATGGCTTGGGATGGGTTCACAAATATATCATAAGTTTTAAAAGACAGTAAAATAAAAAAAGGTAATGATAGTTCCCTCTTACACATGTTGTGCCAAGTTACTACTGCAGGCAGTTTCTCATATGGGGTAATTAAGGGCAGGATTAAGGGCTTGTTCACACTATCATTTATTTTTTTTTGCTGCCGATTTTGCAAATCGCTCTAAAAGCATTTGTGTAATGATTTCCTATGACAGTGTTCACATGTAAGCATTTTGATTTTCTTGAAATTGCAAACGCGCTACATGTACCATTTTTTGAGTGCTTTGGCTCAATGTAAGGTATAGGAAAATCACAAAGCGCTTGAAAAAGAGCTTTGTATAGTGATTTCCTGAGCGCTTTTATGAATAAATACATTGTATTTATTCATTTTCGGGTTAAAGAGTTCACTTCCTGACTAATGTCAGGAAGTGAACAAAAAAGCATCGCTGAGCAAAAGCACTTATAAAAGTGCTTATCTAAGTGCAAATCGCAGGGAAAAGTTCTTAAAAAAAAATAAAAAAATCACAGTATAAAATGCTCAGCGCTTGCAATATAGCACTGGCGAGTTATAATGTGAACAATGGCTAAAACCCTTGATTTGGTAAACAGGTTAAAAAAAAGCACAGAGGTACTGTAGATGCTAGAATACAGTACTTAGCAAAGCTCACTGTGCTATTATTTTAATAACAACATTCTAAAAACACAAATTTGTAAGGCAGTCACATAATGACAAAATATAACCCAGCACTTAACCAAAAGGCATTTTAAGTAAAGCAATTTTACAGACTTCATTAAAAAAATATCAATGTAGAACTGGATACCAGCCAGGGCGGTGGAGTCAGAGTCGAGGAGTCGGAGCAATTTTGGGTGCCTGGAGTCGGAGTCGAGGAGTCGGAGCAATTTTGGGTACCTGGAGTTGGAGTCGGGAAAAAAATGCACCGACTTCGACTCCTAATGAATTTAAACTATAATTAAAATAGAAAATATTATAAAAGGTTCTATTTCTCAGATAATAGTCATCATAAATAATTTAGTATATACAGTAATAGGTGTGCTTAGTCCACAAAAATGAAATAAACCAATCAAAAAATATTTACTTGTGCTGCTTCAATAAAGCAGTCACCGTATTTTTAAAGTCAGATATACATATCTGATTGTGACTGTATATATGATGTGTACACAGGAATCTTTTATATATACTAAATAACACCTATGCTGTAAGAATAAAGCCTGATGTGTAGCTGCGTCACTAATAGAGATGGTCAATGAGATGGAAATAATTCTGCGTTTATGCAAATGTATGCACTCTCTTTGCTCATGAAGTCAAATAATTTGATATGTTGTTAAAATTTGGTGTGGTGACTACGAATTAAAGAGTACCTGAGACGGATGAAAAGAAAAAAGCTTTATACATACCTGGGGCTTCCTCCAGCCCCCTTCAGGCCAATCAGTCCCTTGCTGTCCTCCTCCGCCATCTGGATCTTCTGCTAGGAGTCCTGCTAATTCAGCCATTGAGCGCAGTCCGGCCACGTGCCACTTCCACAGCCAGGAGCGATCTGTACCTGCGCAATAGTGCTGCACAGGTGTAGTATGCTCCCGGCGGCGGAGTGTGTGCATGCGCACTATGCCAGACTGGCTCAAGTACTTGGACCCATAGCAGAAAATCCAGGTGGCAGAGGAGGACAGCGAGAGACTGATTAGCCTGAAGGGGGCTGGAGGAAGCCCCAGGTATGTATAAAACTTTAATTTCATCTGTCTCAGGTTTACTTTGTTACACAGTAGTACTATACTCTACATATGCATTCTCCAGAGAGCTGCAGGGAATCCACTGAGAATGTTGTGCACATTGAACACAGAGGTGTTGTCTATCACCCATAAACCTGGTTCAGATTGTGCATGCAGAATGTGTAATAGAGGAAGAATCTCCTAATTCCCCTGCAGAGTACCTGCACATCACTCTTACATGTACCCAGACAGTTACATTACCTAGGGCCTGATAGATTTTCTTTGTTCCTGTCTGTACCTTCTACAAGTACTCTTACCAAGGACTAGGTTTAGTCTATGACTAAAGGGAATAAATATGGCAGTTTACATATCCTCACTTCAGTTGTCTTTTAAAGAGAACCCGAGGTGTGTTTAAAGAATGTTATCTGCATACAGAGGCTGGATCTGCCTATACAGCCCAGCCTCTGTTGCTATCCCAAACCCCACTAAGGTCCCCCTGCACCCTGCAATCCCTCATAAATCACAGCCATGCTGTGAGGCTGTGTTTACATCTGTAGTGTCAGTCTCAGCTGCTCCCCCGCCTCCTGCATAGCTCCGGTCCCTGCCCCCGTCCCTTCCCTCCAATCAGCAGGGAGGGAAGGGATGCAGGGGACTGGAGTTCTGCAGGAGGAGGAGAGAGCAGCAGACTGACACTATAGAGATAAACACAGCCACCTCTGACAAGCTGTTTGTCAGCAGCGTGGCTGTGATTTATGAGGGATTGCAGAGTGCAGGGGGACCTTAGGGGGGTTTGGGATAGCAACAGAGGCTGGGCTGTATAAGCAGATCCAGCCTCTGTATGCAGATAATATTCTTCAAACCCACCTCGGGTTCTCTTTAAAATTCCTAAGCGTTGGCAGTTAAGAGATGAATTTCATGTTACATACTTTCAATCAACAAGATTGTAATATGCAAATCAGAGGAGTCAGAGTCGAGGAGTCAGAGGAATCCTAAACTGAGGAGTCGGAGGATTTTTGTACCGACTCCACAGCCGTGATACCAACATATTTATTGCACTTGTCTGGGAAGGTACCCATCAGTTTTGTACTGCAATAAAATTATTTTTTGCATGGAATATATATAATTTTTTCGGATAGTTTTAGGCCATATGTGGGCACTAGATTTACATGACCCAAAACGATAATAAAAGATCACAGATGAAAATCTAGTGCGATTAAGAGGTCAGTTCACAGGTGGTCAGTTGGATAACTCACACGGTATAATGACTGAACTGCAATGGAGACTGGCCATAGAAATTAATGCAAAGCCTGCATGCAGTGAGTTAGAATAACTGTCAGTCACTGTGAACAGGCCCATAGAATTCTATGAGCAGTGAGATGACATGCTGAATTACTCTGCAATGCAACCGACCACTGAACAGGGCCTCAAAGCGCCCCACAACGTTTTGTGATCTTGTAATCTTTATTGCCAACAATTATTATCTGTTGCACTTTCTGCAGCTTGGTAGATAATGAGTAAAAAAGAATGCAATGTAGGCGGAAAACTCAATGGTGTTATAGCCCCTGCATGCATGTGATGAGCAGAATACTCACTGAATACACATTCTTCCACTCAGAGTAATGAGGTGGCTGTCAAAACCAAAAGGAGCTAGTTGATGACCTATTACCAACTTGTAGATTAACGTAGCTGCTCTGCAGACAGATTTCAAGTTAGCAGATTTGATTCCAACTCCCCCCCCCCCCCCCCCCCCATTATTTATGTGTATGGAGATTTACTCAACACTACTACTTGTGCAATCCAAACAAGAAAAAGAGTTATGTTTCTACTTTAATATGAAGGATACTTATAGTTAGGGTCAGTTTAAATGGGCACCCCATGGAAAAAACAAGAAACAAAACTTGTACAAGAGTACATTTTACTTCCTGTGTGGCTGTCACTTAGGCCTGGAACTTGTGATTTGAAAAGCTCTTGCTAATGTAATGCTATGGGTGCGATCCTACTTGATTATTTCACAGCTCTGAACCACTCACTGACCGCTTTTGTATTAGTCCGTTTCCTCAAGGAATCTTAGCTTGCTTTGTTTCAAAACCACTCCCTCGCAAGGATCTATACAAAGATGCAAGCCAGTCTGCTACTCACGTGCCACTATTCTGGCAGCTAGACTTTGCTGACATTCAAAATGTACTTCTATAAATAAAAGTAATCCTGAGAAACCCCTATGAGGAGATAAACTACCCACAAACCTTTTGGTAACAGGTTCAGACTTGGTAGACTACAGTTAGGTCCATAATTAATGTACAGAGCCAAAATGAGAAAAGACGTTGCCTCTGTCCAAATATTTATGGACCTTACTGTACAATACCTACTGTAAGTAAAAGCTACATACTGTAGGTAGTAAAAAAAAACTGGGACAATGTACAAAATATGATTTTAAAATGTTACAGCTTTTCACCATAGCGCACCTTTAAAGCATGGTGTTCAGCTCGCCACAAGGCTAGATTTACTTTTAAAAAGATATTTTTTTTTATCAGAAAACCAGAACTATGAAATATTCCCCGAAGCAAGTTTCTGTGTGCCACTACCACGTCTGCCTAAAGATTAAGGGAAACAAATCAAAATTGGCAAGATTGGATTTTTCCTTTTTAAAAATGTTGTTCTCTTGCCATTTCTAAGTGTCAGACATTAAGTTTAGTGTTAAGTTTTGGTTTCGGTAAAGTGTTAGGTGCAGCGTCAGCGTTATCTGCTTTGGTGCCACAAATTCAACAACAAAATGGTCATGCCCAACTCCCTAGTTTGGAACACTTCGCTTTTGAAAATACGCAGCCTGTCCAACAGAACACCAACTGCAATATCCAAAATCCTATGTAGTTAAAGCAGATCCGAGATGAAAAACGAAGTATAACAATTAACTTGTCTATATATATATATCTTATCTAAAGTGTAGATAGTTTACACAGCAAATCTAATTGCAAACAGCTTTAATAGAATATAATTATTTCTTCCTGTGATACAATGACAGCAGCCATTTCGTTTGTAAACATTACACAGAGGCAAGCTTATCTGTATCTTGTGCAAAAAAAAAACCTAATCCCCCCTCCTCCGCTCTGCCTCTGAAATCTCTGGCTAGTAATACCTCCTCCTCCTGCCCAGACTGAGCTCCCATGAGCCCTTGCTACTGTCTGAAAGTGCGTTGGCTCTCTGAAAACCTGTGGGTGTCGCTTGTTTAGTTTATAGGGAATTAGGCCGGGTTTCCACTGCTGCGAATACAGGCCGATTCCCCGCCCACGAATTCGGATGGATTTCAGCAGCCTATAGAAGTCTATGAGAGCCATCCGAATTCGTGGCCGAGGAAAAATCTGAGGCCCTGCAGCATAATTTCGTCCGTAGCTGTCCGAATCCCATAGCCGTGCATAGCGCGGCTAGAGGGATTCGGCTGCGAGAGGCAACAGCTGTGCCGGCATCGCGTCTCGCAAGACGCATGCCGCCGCACAAATGGAAACCTAGCCTAAGAGTATAAAACAAAAACAAAAAAGTATTTGGCTTGAGGAATGCCCTATAAACAATAGGAAAGGAACACAATTATGCAATGTGTAAAAGTTAATCTCAGATCCACTTTAAGTCTATATTATTGGCATGTGTACCTCATAAAACCCCACTGTCAAGAAAAGCTGCCAAAAGCATGAACATTGTATTTTCTCAAGCCACTGCATTTTAGAAAGCCATAAAGATCGCTATAAGTTCACATCTTCCTCAACAGCTGATAGGGAAAAAGTTTAAAGGAAGAATGCCTTACAATCAACTGTGGCAGCAGGAAAGTTGTCTGTATCAAACATATGTTAGACTACTCACATCAGACTCAGGGCCTTTTTCCACTAGCCTGCGATTTGATTCTGATCGCAAATCGCAAGGTACATTAAACTAATGGAAACTGCAGCAGCAATTTCCATTAGTGCGATCCGATTGCGATGCGATTTTGGTCAAAGCGCAATCGTCGTCCTGCCGCGTTTTGTATGCAATTAAGCTGTACTATAATGAGTATAGTAGCTCAATCGCAATCGCATGGTGGAAATTGAAATGAGACTGCGATCGTGATCGGAATCGCGATTGGAATCGCAATCGCATTTCATAGTGGAAAAGGGCCCTAAAGCCTGGCACACCTCCAATTTTGATTGCCCAATGACTGACCAATTTTACCACCACGTGTAGTGAGGCCTTACCTACACAATCTGTACACAATCTGTTCAAAATTGGGAGGGGAGTATGCACTGGACCCATGAAATGCATTGTATTTAGTGCCTAACATCTTTTAACTGCCCTTTTCTTGGTCCAGGAGGACATAAGAAGAAATTTACTATCCTATTTATGGATCAATCATCTTAACCCATTTAGGTGACACAGACCCTCCTCTGTATTATTTCTTTTTAGTAAGGTGCAGGAGTTCAGTCTCCAACCACTAGTTCTTCAAAAGACTTGAAGGACTTTCTGCTACCCCATTAGCGGCCAGCTCAGGGCTGCATTACGTTGCTGACAAAAAGGGCATTCAGCTTCAATTCTATAGCAAGTCAATAGGTTTGAACCATAACAGACATGATACAGCAGACATTCCTAAACACACAACACATTCTTCCAAGGATAATGAAACTACTTCTGTCTCTTCTAAGCTGTTATGGAGCAAATTAGGGCAAGTTAAGAGTTTCATGGGGCGAGAAGCAACATGACTTTTTCTTCAGCCTACAAAGCTACTATTATCTTGGGAAACCAGGATTAACACATTAAAGAAAGTAAAACAAACTGCAATAGTAAAGACAAGTCTGAATGTTAAAGGGAAAGACGCCTTTGACATGAAACGCCCTGATCCTGCCCGAAAAAGGTCACCTCGACAACAGAGAAGTGTGCAACTTCTGAAGAGAAATACAATGCATCAACAAACAAAAAGTGTTTATTGTCTTGTCACTTAACTGACCCTCACAATCTAATCCCTACCATAGTCATAGGTCTACGTATCGTGTAGTGTATGTATCGTAGTCTAGGGCCAATTTAGGAATTTAGGGAAAGCCAATTAATTTATCTGTACCTCTAGATTGTAAGCTCGCAAGGGCAGGGACCTCCTCCTAGTGTTTCTCATACTGCTTTAATTTTAACATATGCACATGTACCAACTACACATCAACTATGTATGGATTTGTATTTCTACTATTTAATGTCTTGACTGTAAAGTGTCTTGTATTATGTATATTTGTTACGCATTATTTGTTTGTACTATGTACAGCGCTACAGAAGACGTTAGTGCTATATAAATAAAAAAATAATAAATAATAATCTGTATGTTTTTGGGATGTGAGTGCTCAGAGGAAACCCACGCAGAGAGAGGGAGAATATACAAACTCCGTGCAGACAGTGCTCTGGCTGGGATTAGAGCAAGGGACCCAGTGCTGCAAGGCAAAAGTACCAAGCACTATGCCACCGTATGAAGGCTGCCATATTTATATCCCTTCAAAAAATGCCAGTTGCCTCGCCTGGCAACTGGAGTTGAGTGTTTTAACCACTTTACCCCCACGCGTACGGATTTCTCTGTCCCATTTTCCATCCTTTCACCACCAGGGACGGAGAAATCCGTACTTTCCGCGCTCCCGATCGCTCTAGCGCGCACTCCCGCTCGTAAACACGCCGCCGGCCGCTCGCCCGGAGATCAATGAACGGGAAAATCCATTCCCATTTGTTGATCTAAGCCCCGCAATGATCCGCTGCTTCTCCAAAAAGCAGCGCGATCATTGTGAAAAAGAAAACGTTCTCAGCCTCCTAGTACTTCCTGCAAGCGTCCGCAAAGACGCTTGCAGGTCGCATTAAACAAAAAGTTACTGTTGCCATCTTGTGGCCAAATAGTAAAACTACACCCTAAAGCATTTTTCACATACAAATAAATTAGTTTTACACAAAAAATTAACTCCTTACCTCCCACTCCCCAATTTATTTATTTTTGTAATTAAAAAAAAAATTACAATTAGAAAAAATACATAAATAGCTACCTTAGGGACTGAACTTTTTAAATATTTATGTCAAGAGGGTAGAACACTGTTACTTTATAAACTATGGGCTTGTAATTAGGGATGGACGCAAAACTAAAAAAAAAATGCACCTTTATTTCCAATTAAAATATTGGCGCCAAACATTGTGATAAGGACATAATTTGAACGATTTTATAACCGGGACAAATGGGCAAATACATTTCATGGTTTTTAATTACAGTAGCATGCATTAATTAAAAACTATAAAGGCCGAAAACTGAAAAATAATACATTTTTCCCCACATTTTTTCCTATTTTCCCATTAAAACACATTTAGAATAAAATAATTCTTGGCATAATGTCCCACCTAAAGAAAGCCTAATTGGTGGCGAAAAAAACAAGATATAGTTCATTTCATTGTGATAAGTAATGATAAAGTTATAGACGAATGAATGGAAGGAGCGCTGAAAGGTAAAAATTGCTCTGGTGGTCTAGGGGTAAAGCCCAATCTACACGATACAATTCTTTGTACGATTTGATTACGATTCTATTTACGATCCGATTAAATCCGACATGTTCGATCGGGATTCGATTCAATTCAATTCGATTTGCAAAACAATGGCATATCGAATTGAATCGAATCAAATCCCGATCGGACATGCTGGATTTAATCGGATCGTAAATAGAATCGTAATCAAATCGTACAAAGAATCGTATCGTGTAGATGGGGCTTTAAACCCCTCAGTTGGGAAGTGGTTAATCACAAACTTGAAATGACATGCAGCTAATTTTGGTGGATTTTTGTCAAACATCTGATCTGCATGCTTGTTTAGGGTCTATGACTTGAAGTATTTAAGGCAGAACAGACAGGCAACGAGCAGCGTTTCATAGGAAAATAAATAAATATGTCAACCTCCATGTGTCTCACCTTTAAGTATGAAAGCTGCCAGTGCTGACATAGCCCTATAGTCCTGATTGTGAATTGGTTCTCAACTCTACATACCGCATATACTCGCATATAAGCCGACCCGCATATAAGCCGACCCCCCAACTTTTCCCTGAAAAACCAGGGGAAAATGATTGACCCCCATATAAGCCGGGGGTAGGAAATGCTGGCCGCCTTATTCCCCGAGTGTGTCTTAGTATAGCTAGTAAAGTGTCCAGTATGGGTAGGTAGTGCCCCAGTATAGCTAGTATAGTGCCCAGTATAGCTAGTATAGTGCTCAGTATAGCTAGTATAGTGCTCAGTATAGCTAGTAAAGTGCCCCAGTTTAGCTAGTATACTGCCCAGTACAGCTAGTATAGTGCTCAGTATAGCTAGTAAAGTGCCCCAGTTTAGCTAGTATAGTGCTCAGTATAGTGCTCAGTATAGCTAGTATAGTGCTCAGTATAGCTAGTATAGTGCTCAGTATAGCTAGTATAGTGCTCAGTATAGCTAGTATAGTGCCCCAGTTTAGCTAGTATAGTGCTCAGTATAGCTAGTAAAGTGCCCCAGTATAGCTAGTATAGTGCTCAGTATAGCTAGTATAGTGCTCAGTATAGCTAGTATAGTGCCCAGTATAGCTAGTATAGTGCTCAGTATAGCTAGTATAGTGCCCCAGTTTAGCTAGTATAGTGCTCAGTATAGCTAGTATAGTGCCCCAGTTTAGCTAGTATAGTGCTCAGTATAGCTAGTATAGTGCCCCAGTTTAGCTAGTATAGTGCCCCAGTTTAGCTAGTATAGTGCTCAGTATAGCGCTCAGTATAGCTAGTATAGCGCCCCAGTTTAGCTAGTATAGCGCTCAGTAAAGCTAGTTACGTGCCCCAGTTTAGCCAGTACAGTCCCCGCTCCCCATGGCCGCCGCCGCCGCTATTACCTGGCTGCATCTTCTATTTCAATCTCCGTTCTTGTAAACATTCAGAGCAGCGCGCCCGGCGCTGCTACTGTGACGAGCGGCGAGCCAGGAAAGAGCGGTTCCCATAGTAACAGGACGCTCTTTCCTGCCTCGTCACAGTAGCAGCGCCGGGCACGCTGCTCTGAATGTTTACAAGAACGGAGATTGAAATAGAAGATGCAGCCAGGTAATAGCGGCGGCGGCGGCCATGGGGGGAGCGGGGGACCCGCGGACCAGCGGAGGGGGGGACCCGCGGACCACCATGACTCGCATACAAGCCGAACCCCCAACTTTTGGCCCCCTTTTTGGGGGTCAAAAATTCGGCTTGTATGCGAGTATATACGGTACTTAAAAAATAAATAAATCACAAAACAATGCCGATCAGGCTATATGACTAGTCCAGGCCCAGAATTTGGACCTGTGTAATTGCAGTCCCCACAGAACATATAGAGGTCTGAATCTGACACCCCCCCCCCCCCAAAAAAAAAAATACGTTTAATTTTTATTTAGGAAAAGAGAATTAAAAAAAAAAACAATTTGCATTATAGAAATGAGAGCCAGCCTGAACCAGGGCTTTGACCCCTTCCTGTTACTGCACTGCAGTGTTCTCATCAGAAACTTTTTCCAGCCAGGTGGCATTAAAAAGTAGCTGGGTGGGGCACGATGGAGGAATGCAGGGCTGGCACATTTATGCCTACATTATAGGAGGAAGATGATGAGGCAAGCTAATTTATCCAACTCCACTTGACCCACAACTATATTATTACTGCTATCACCTGCACATTACCATTATGCTTATCCCTCCTATGGTAATTGATATTATTACAGTTATTAGTATTATTGCTACCACTGTTTTCAATATTATATCGTTTTAGTGTGTATCGCAGTGTGTTATATTCCAATGTCAGGGGTCCGTTAAGCTGCACTTTTTACAGCTCTATTGTATACCTCGCCCGATATGGCTGGTATCTACGTCATTCTTAGAATATGTCATTATTAGATTATTTTTACTTTGCTCTATATCTTAATGTAAGTTTGATAAGGCTATTTGTCGCTGGCTTTACAATTGTTTACTCCATGTTTAATTTCCTGATGAAGCAGGATTATACCTGTGAAACACGTTGCACTTATTTTGGAGTACATCAATACATTTTCTATGACACTGAACTTGCACAGTGATTGTGTGTACTTCTAGGAGGCAAGTCTACCACTACCACCTCAGCAATTTTTAACCATTTTAGTTAATTTTATTCTTTTGGCGTCTCTTTTCTTAATACGATATCAAAGTCCACCCTTGGTGGAGGGGTGTTACCCCTTTTTCTTCACTTCTACAGAGAGTGACATCTTATTCCTGAGTGGGGACAGGTCTAATCTCCCAACCGGCACAATTGTGCAATGAGTAAAAGTTTATCTCTGATCCACTCAAAGGCCATGGCACCCAGAGCCATGTCAGAGCAGTAAGGGTGGTCTCTGCTCATGTGTCTCAGCTCGAGTCACACTGCTCATTGCAATGATCAAAGGAAACGTTTCTTCTGGTGTTACTGGCGCCTTTTTCCCACTTGTGTGATGCTAAAAGCATGATCATATTTGTGATCCGGAAGGATAACAGAAGTCCAGACTGCACAGTCTGATATATCCATCCATGCATTGCGATTCACCATGGAACGACTACACGGTTACATGCATTTCTGTGCAAACGCAGTGCAATTCCCTTATAAAATGAATGGGATAGCAACCGCAATGCAGAGAATCAGGTAGTGACACTGCCGTGCATTTCAAAGGCCACCTGTGTTGCACGAAGCATGGAAGTGGAGAAGAAGATTTTAAAAGGGCCTTGGAGAAGATTAAATGTTAAACACATTCTGAATGATGGTTATGGGCAGAATGCTACTTTTGCCCCAGTCTTCTTTACACCTCTCTTAGGCCTCTTTCAGATTGGCAGCTGAAGGCAGTGACTTAATCACTTGTCAGCTTCTCTCGTGCACCAGCTGGGCATTTGTTAGCACTTGGTACTGGCGGTGAGTAGTTGCATTCCATGGGGTTACATCTGACCACCGGCAGTGATGAGATACAATTTGTGCCATGGAGTACCACCACCGGCTGTCAGCGCTTGGTCATGGTGTTACAAATGCTGCCATTTGGCTGCATTTGAATTGTACCTAAATGGCACCTGTGGCCAGTAGACGGGACACAGAGCAGCAATAAAAACATGTTGCACTCTTCTGTTTCTTGTAACCGCTGTGTTTTTTGGTAGATACTTTGGTATTTGGTGTTGTTGGTGCCAACCAACTCTGTATTATTTACCACTCTGCCCCTATCAGAACAATTTAAAAATTGAGATGCATTTTGCAATCAAGTGTTTTAAACAGGTCTTGTGCCCGTTTGCAAAAGTCCTTAGGATCAGCTTAGTGGGAGAGCCCGATCACCTCCTAAGCTTCGCATTCTGCTTTTTTATTCCACCTACTTGGGCGTCCCTCTGCTAAAGGGGCGTGTCCTTACAAAACCAGGGTTTATCCAGGTTAATCTAAAAAGAGGAAAGAAAATAGTTTTCATCACAGGAGACTACAAAAGTTGCATCTGTCAGAACATAGAACCTGTCAGCAGTAGTTTTCACACAATTGCAGAATCTAATTTAAAAAATTACATTTAACACATTTTGAATAGAGGACAATCTGTGACTGTCTTATCTGGATAACACAGCTTTACTCAAAACGGCTTTTCTTACAGCAAATATGGAGCAAAACCAATGTGTTAACGGTGAGGCAGAGTGGAAGCAACAGCCAGCCCGACAACCGTTTTGCACTGTGCAAGTCTTCTAAAAACGTGCACAGAGCGAAACTGTTGTCTTTGCATAAAGCTGTATTATCCAGATAAGGCAGTGCCGGATTGTCCTCTATTCAAATTTGATCTGCACATCTTGTTAAATGCTTATCTAGAGCAGGCTGTAGAATGCTGTCTTCTTCAAAGAATCCTTGTTTTTTGCAACATGTGAACCGTAGTGCCTGCTATAACTTCTATTTTTGCCTACATGCAACAGTAAGATGCTGGATTTCAGTTAGATACACAATTCCCCCTTCCTTCTGTGACTGTATGATGAAAAGACCCTCTAAGGTCAGAGTGAAGCTGCCACTAGATAGGCACGTGTCCCAGTGAATGATGAGACAGAAGTGGACCCATTTGTTTAACACACTGTAATCAATCTTCAGGCACCAACATGAATGAAAGGCAGCCCTGCTAAGTGCCTCCTTCCTTTTTTTCCAGTGAAAAACAGTGAAAGATCTGTTCTGCCAATGAGAATGCTGGTGGTAGTCAGAGGTTTTCCTAAGTTGTTCCTGAATAGCCCGATGCATATTCAAATGTCACACCAAGGATAGGGCTGGCTTGTTTATGGCCACTGCAGAACACTACTGTATTAATGTTACTACAGCTATCATGTGCAACTAGTGTAACTACAAGAGCTAATGCTTCCACATAATGCTTGCAAAGAAATGACTTGACTACTATTGAGAAACCTTCCAGCAATACAGTTTACAATAAAAACATTGCTAAGGTAACACTTCTTTGACGATTCTATGATTTCATTTAGCATTCCTTAAGCCCCATCTACACGATACGATTCTTTGTACGATTCTATTTACGATCCGATTAAATCCGACATGTCCGATCGGGATTCGATTCGATTCAATTCGATTTGCCCTTGCAAAACAATGGCAAATCGAATTGAATCGAATCATGATCGGACATGTCGGATTCAATCGGATCGTAAATAGAATCGTAATTGAATCGTACAAAGAATCGTATCGTGTAGATGGGGCTTAACACTTTAGATGTGACTCCACAGACACGCTGCAGAATCTATAGTGTGTCTGCTTCCACAGTGCCAACAAAATCAAAGCACAGTTCTTGTGTTAAAAAAAAAATGCAGTAATCACAACCATGTGATTCTAAACTTGACATTTAGAAGTCAAAAAGCCAGACATTAATACAAGTTTAGCTATTGGGATTTGTGTTCCATGGACTGCAGTTGAAGCACAAAAAGGAAAAATGTTAAAAAAAATTCAACAGAACACACTAGAACTAGAAAAATTAATGAAATGATGCAAGTGGAATGCCAATAGTACTTAAGAGGCAATGCTCATCATCAGTGTGCCCATGGTTTTTTCTAAATCTATTTTATAGCCATTTTACAGGGGAAAAAACAATGGCAGAAAATACACTTAGTAATGTTTCACACCTCCCAATTTTTACATAGCAAGTGCCACTACTATAAAAACACCTCAAAAGATATTACTTGGCTCTTCCCGGTAAAAACAACACATGCTATATTTCATTATAGTTGGGCATGTAGCTGACCACTATCCCCAGACTGCTTGTCTGTAGCTCAGCTCCCACAATTCAGTTGGATTTTTCCCTTTTCTGCACCTGCAGGATTTAGCAATTAGTAAAATGCAAATTTAACAGGGACAAAGTATTTAGGATGAGCGAGGGTACAAACGAGGGTACAAAAAAAAAAATGGGAATCATGAGGCAATTTTTGGGTACCATGAACGAGAGTTGTCATAAATGTATAGACTCCAAGTATATACATTTTTTTGTGAGTTAACTGAGAAAGTGGCACACGTAAAATACAAAAGTGTGGTCTTCTGCTTGCAAACATGATTCAGACAGTACATGATGAATGGGTAATAAAGGAACTATTACCAAGGTAAGGTAAGTTCGCCTGTCTAGCAGAGAACAACACACATTGCAGAATGGGTAATAGAGGAAGACCCCACTTACTTCCTCTGCAAAATAATCCAGTAATCTTGCATTACTCCACACATACTTATTCGTCATATTGTACTTTACATTACGGCTATATTCCAAATGGATTGATAAATATACATAGATACAGTTTCAGTCCCATAAAATGGCTCCCCTTAACCTCTACTACCATTAGCTCTACTCTTAAACCTAATGCAGGGTTCACGGCAGAAAAGCCCCAAACATGCATGCCCTATATTTTATACAATGGGGCTAAAAACATAGCCTACAAATTCATGAAAGAACGCCAATAAACAATCGTGAATTTATATATTTATTAATCTGTTATTTGGAATATAGGTGTACTGTAAAGTATAATATGACGAATAAGTATGTGTGGAGTAATGCAAGATTACTGGACGCTAAATAGAAATTAAATGTGATAGTATAATTAAAAATTATGGAGTGATTATATTCCCTCTAGACTCTCGAGATTTATTCGTAATGAAGTGAACTTAATTCCTTCTCTATTCTTTAGGTTTGAGATGTATGTAAACCCATAAAGCAGCACTCTGGCCACATAGCCCTATAAAGAGGAGAAAATCATTAGAAGCAGCGCTATTTACTGTATGTCATTTAGTCATGCTGAGTTTTTAGATGTAGCACTATTTAAAAGATCGTTTAGCATAACAATGTTTTTAAACAATTTTTATTAGTATCATTTTTTTTTTTTACAATAAAGTATAATTAATGTTGATCCGCCCACTGTAGGCTGATGGGGAATGTAGTCTCGGAGTAGTACAGATCACGGAAGAAAAGCACATGGCATTATGGGCAATGTCGTTTTTTCGCCATAGAAGTGCTGTTTTCGCAATAAGTCCGCAAAGAACTATGGGGCATGTAGGGTTAACACATAGAACTGACCAGTAGAACTGAGGTTACCAAACCAGCCCAGAGGATTATGGGGGCTGTAGTATACGGTGAGGTCATCCAATAAGAAACGCTCTATAGGCAAATTCTTAGAGCGGCCAATCAGAACTGCTCAATAGGCAAATTTTCAGAGTGGCCAGTAAACTTGTGGAAGCGCCGCATCATGTGACAAGTGGGAGGCAACATATAGCGTCTGGCAGCTCCTATTGGCCAAGCCCCTGATGAGTCATTTGACAAAACTACAAAACTAGTCGGGCAGTGCCAAAGGAGCGAAGCAGACGCTAGATGAGCCCGGGATTATATGATCTTATATGCGCATTTTGAAGTGGAAATTTTTAAAGTGCACTACTTTTTTAATCTTTTAATAAAAACGGAGTTACACTATGTCAAGTCTGTCTTGAGTCTTAGGAAATGTCACCTTGGAGGAGGTGACCATTTATACATTACCAAGCGCTGACTGCTGATCTGTGCTGGGTTGGCCAGCAAATCTGGTGAGAGGCCTAAGTTTCTAGCTTGGTGGTGGAACACTGGCTGCTAAAAGTATACTTAAGAGCACTGGTGGTTTTGTGGTATTTTGAAAAAGCCACACAGTGTTGCATTATTGTGCTGTCATTTGTCGTTGCATGTATGGAGTTATGAAGTGCGGAGGAGCTCATGTGGCATATCTGTGAACTGGCAAGGCCAGAGGCGTGTGGTGCTGATCCTGGACAGGACAGCCATATTATCTGGTGAGCGTACTTTTAGTGAAGGAGCTGCCTGGGGAAGGGAAGGGAATTTAAACATTCCAAGGGTCAGCAGGACTGAGGGAAGCTTATGTGAAATTATTGTATCGACTGCTAAATTTGGAAGGACATTACGTGAAGCAGTTTATGCTGCTGTTATTACTATGAGATTTGTTGAGCGCCCTGCATTGCTTTATTATTTTAAAGTGGTACACACACTTCTTTTAGCAGGTGTGATCCAAGCTGTACATTAACTTACTGGGATATACAGAGGTTGTAAACAGAAGTGAGGAGCGCACTGTGTAAAATTAACAAAATATATTTGTAACTTGAGATTTCTAACATATAAAAAGATATACATAGAATTGGGACACCTGCCTGTTAGTGTTCGCCAAATTTGCCCAATTTGTTTATTTTTTGTTCATCTCGTCAGCTTGGTCCCCTTGTATGGATTCAGTAACTGAATTCAAACTCCCTTTAAAGGAGTTATCAGGGACTTCTCCCAGCCCTATGCAGCCATCCTGTGCCCTTGCAGTCACTCACTGCTGCTCCAGTCCCCCGCCGCCAGCTAGTTTTGTTTTTGGTCAGTGGTTTAATGCGTAAATTTTTCCGCATTAAACCACCGATGCGTAAAAATGTATGTGTTAATGTTCCTGCACCAGCGGGAATGCATAAAATGTACGCAGTGCAGCCCGCCGACCCCTAGGTCGGCAAGAACAAAACTAGCTGGCGGCGGGGGACTGGAGCAGCAGTGAGCGACTGCGAGGGCACAGGATGGCTGTATGGGGCTGGGAGAAGCCCCAGGTAAGTGAAACTTTTTTTTTGCCTGATAATTCCTTCAAGTGCCAGAGAATTTCTGTTGGTGTCCATTCCATCAGCTTTCCAACCATTTCCAGGCTTGCATTAAAAATGGACAATATGTATTGACAAGCGATCATCAATGGATGAACATGGATGGCTGAAAAGACACAAAAACTGAAGCAGCAGCAATACTCTGACTTCTGTGCTTCGCCTTGCATGACAGGTGTTTAGATTGAACTTGAGGAGGGACCCACTTTGGGCACTAATACCTAAATCTTGAGGGCTGTCTGTCTGCACTCCTACCTAGAGCTGTACTGTAGCATAAACTTTTTCCATGCCACCTAAATACTAAGAAATGCTTCTGCACTCCACTCCCCTATACTGACTGAGCTGGTATAACATACGTTTTTCCTTATTTTTATATAATGCTAATACAATTACTTTTTATACTGGTTTTCTTTTTTTTCTTTGTCTTTTGTATAAAGTTTATGGTTAAATAAAGTTTGGACTTTCTTTTAAAAATGAAATTAAGACCCCACAATAGCAAGCTCAAAATTACTTTAGACTCAAAATGACTATCCTCATGCATGTTTGCTTTGATCACCAGTAAGGTTCTGCTTCCTAGCCAGTAGTAGTTTGGTTTGTTTCCAAAAAGAGACAGTATCTTCACATACATGTTAAATTGTTAAGCTTTAGCAATGTTGAAATGCACTGTATGTTATGCTTACAAAGAACACAGAAAACCCGTTAGTATGTTATAAAGGGGGCAAAGTAGAGGGTTGCATAAACTGAGGAGTGCAAGTCACAGGTTTTATGTACCAATTCCACAGTCCTAGGTCCAAGCAATCATCCACTTTGGAGGATTGCTCTTTTACCAAGCAGGATTTGCTTCTACTTTTAAATTTATTTATTTTATTTATTTATTTATTGTATTTATAAAGCGCCAACATATTACGCAGCGCTGAACATTAATTTAGGTTACAGACAATATTTAGGGGTGACATACAGCAATATGACAATACAGGAATACAAGAAAACCAGATCACACAGCACAGTATGAGTACCAGGTAATGCTTAGTCAGTCACTGGATGGAGCATGGAGATTAGGCAAGTTAGGTTCACTCAGATGCATAGCATGGGTTCACAGTAATGGAGGTGCAAGATCAGGTAGGACACAAAAGGAGGAGGACCCTGCCCAAAGGCTTACAATCTAGAGGGAGAGGTAAGGACACGAATGGTAGGGGACCAGAGTTCAGCTGTAGGTTTAGAGCACTTGTGAGGGGTAGTAGGCCAGAGTGAAAAGGTGAGTTTTGAGGGCTGTCTTGAAGATGTTGAAGGAGGGGGCTGCCCTAATGGGTGGAGGTAGGGAGTTCCATAGTGTTGGAGCAGCTCTTGAGAAGTCCTGGAGGCGTGCATGGGACTGGATGATATCAATCTTTTATCAATGTGAGCTTAAATATACTGTATATACTCGCATATAAGCTGGCCTGCATATGAGCCGAGGTAACAATTACCCCCCCCCCCCCCCCAAAACCCAGGAAAAAGTGATTGACTCGCGTATAAGCCCCCTCCCCATTATAGCCTCCTCCACAATAGCCAGATGTGCCCTCAGTACAAGCCAGCCACCCTCCCCATGTCCAGATGTACCCCAAGGATGATACAGCTGTGTCTTAAGGCCCCACTAGATTGCGCCATATGAGACACAGCAATTGCCACACAGGAAGAATCCCTGATCACTGCACTGCTGACACATTGCTTGCACACTCTGCTCCACAAGTCAGGGGACACAGGGAGTCCTAAGCAGCACACTCTGCACACCATGTTGCAGGGGATGGGAGGCACAGACACAGCAGGGAGTCACTAGCAAAACCTGCTCCACCATCTGATTTGCTCCACTGACTTGCATATAAGCCGAGGGGGGTAGCTTTTCAGCACATTTTCTGTACTGAAAAATTAGGCTAGTGATTGTTGAATGCAGTATGTTAATTTGTGCCATATCAATACTGATGAAACAATTTCACCATTATATTTTCTGCCTCATTCTAAAACTATACAAACAAAATGCATCACCCAACAGTAACCCAAATGCGTTAAAGCGAATGTGAAATTTAAAGAAACTGATGAAATGATAAACTACAACCATAGATACTAAAGTCAAATATTCTTACAAATCGGTCTTGAGGGTTAAAAATCCAGGATGGAAAATATAAAAATGGTTTTACTGGCATTATTCCCTGTTCCTAATGTCTTTTAAACGTCCATGCAGAATAATGATGACCTCTTGAACTACAGAGAAATTGATTTATAGCAGTGGTAATAATTATCACAGTGAAAAATAAGGGAACTCAAGCTAGGTCTGAGTCATGCTGATCAAATATACACGTTTATCTCACCATGCTACCCACCACTTCAGGTACATTAAAAAGAGAATTTTACTGTACAGGTAGTCCTCGGTTAACGAACGAGATAGGGACTGTCGGTTCATTTTTAACCTGAATCCGTCCTTAAGTTGGGACAGCCACCTTTGCCCCCATTCTATAAGCAGAGTAGGCGCAGCGGAAGGCAGATAGGGGACATCTCACCTGTTCCACGGTGGTAGAAGGTACCAGCATGCTGCACGGAAGCTGCACGGCCCGTCCTCTCTCTTCGTTCACTGTCCCCCCGGCAGCTTCTCATGCGTCGCATAATGACGCATCAGGAGGCGCCGCTATTAGGGGGCTTTTCCTGATTGCGTCATTGTGTGACGCATGTGAAGCCGCCGGGGGACAGTGAAGAGAGAGGACGGGCCATGCAGCTTCCGGACAGCACGCTGGGACCTTCTACCACCGTGGAACAGGTGAGATGTCCCCTATCCGCCTTCCGCTGCGCCTACTCTGCTTTAAAAAACGGCAGCAGAAGAGGCAGTCCCCGGTTGTGTGACATCGCGGCGGGTCAGAGGCCGTTCGTATCGGCGGGTCGTTTGTAAACCGGGACTACCTGTATATAAAAATGAAAAATAAAAAATTCTTATTTTCTACAATATTAATCTATATATTATTCAACCAAAGATTGCCCATTGTAAAAGCTTCACACTCTGGGACATACGCAATTACCATATTTTTTGCCTTATAAGACCCCCCCCAATTTGGGGGTGAAAAAGTGCATCTTATAAGGCGAAATATACGGTAATTTTTTCTTTTCAATGGTTTATTAGTAATATAAAAATAAATGAAGCTAGTAGACCTATATTGAGAATTTTATATATTTTTATATCACAACTTGCTTTTCTGTTAACATTAAAAAAAAAAAAAAAAAAAAAAAAGTTTCTCGTGTGATTAGTTAAATCAGGTCAATAATGCAAACCACGTTAAGCATTTCTTTTTTTGTAGGAGGGCTTTTCGATCTCTTTTAGTCCCCTATATTTTCCTTGAGGTTTTGGGTCACTCCGTGCTGCTTGGCTACTCTGTTGTACTGGTCCAAGCCCTATCCCATACAGCCATATCAATCCCTGCCATGTACTGATGAGGACTAAAAGTCCGAAACAGGCTGTCGGCATGTGCGGTTGGTGTGGCTGTGTAAAATGTAAAGCTATAGGCTTGCTATGCACCAGCGGTTCTGGATGTAAGCCTGGCTTCAGGGGCCTAAAGATATAATTTGCATATTCAGTAGAGGTGCATTGTGGGTAACCACAGATGTTCACTTAAAGCTGAATTCTCGCAAATACCTTCTGTTTTAAGGAGTCAAAACCAAATAACTGCTGAACTTTAAGAGTGGGGCAGTACTCATTACCTCCCCAATAAAGTCCAAGCTCTCTTTAATCTCACATTAAAGTATCTTCTCCATGGATGATGTGATCTCTGAATCATAACGATACAGGATTATGGCTCCGTCCACCATTTGTGCAATCATAAAAAGTTGTTATGTAAATAAAATCCTACTTTCACATTACATTAATTTATATTATTTCGCTTGAAAAACTCAGTTTTAAAACACAAACTGTTATACTAAGCAAAATCAACACAAAGGCCCATATGCAATTCACTTTTTCATCTGAGTTTTCTCCTAGGTGATATTTTTAAATTTGTCAATAAAATGTTTTTTAAGCCACCAGAAAGCAAGAAAATACTCAAAATAATGTTACCATTACTTTTTCACCTACTTTTTGGTACTTTTTTAGTTAAAAAGTACTGGAAAACTATTTTAAATCGAAGATGAAAAATTATCTCCTAGGAGAAAACTCAGGTGAAAGAATGAATTGCATAAGGCCCAAAAAGTGATGTCCTCCATCAGAAAAGTGTACCTAGTATGATCTCCCTGGCTGTATGGACGAGCCCAACTCATCCAGGGCAAAATAGCTAAAAATGGTACGGACTCAGGCTTGTCCAGCAGTTCTAAGGAAGGGTTCCATTTTAATGCATTTTTTTGCATTAAAATTTGTTTGTATGAGATTTTTTGCATGCTCTGGAACCTGCAAGTGAAAATTCACACAGACGTCAAAAAACGAATGTGAAAAAACTGCACGTTTTCTGTGGAGATATTGTGGCCAGGAAGAAAGGGTAAAATAAAATAAAAATGTATCTTTTTACATGATCTTGTTTTTGAAACATACTTTAAAATGTATACCAATACTTTGCTTGCACATTTTGGCATGTTTGAGGCAAAAACGTCATGAAAATTAATTTTAACCACTTTTTGCACAGAAATCCAGCAGAAATTGAATACCAGGGAGGTTAGACACCAGAGGCAGGCAAAATTAAATTTTGTAAGGCTAGCCTCCTTCTTTAGAAGGTCTGCATCAGAGTTGTGTACTCCAGTCCTCTGTTCTGAAAGTTGTGCTATTATTAAACCTGATGGGGGGGGGGGGGGGGGTGGAGGAGGAGGGACAACGACGATACAACGTTTTTAAAGCTATTACATCATGGACCACAATCCTCTTCCCTCTCACCGCAAGTATAACAGGCAAAACAATAGCTGGCCATACCTAGAGATCTTACTTTCTAATCATTTTAGCACACAGACAATTTACAATTTACTCAAGGAATTCAAGACCCTGCAGAAAGTTTTTAGGAGTCAGTACCACTGACAATTAGAGAAAAACTCAATTAAGCACCAGCTGTAATTTTCAAGGATATTCTAATTACGGTACATAATTTATAATAAAATTACAATGCATGTAACATGATTAAAAAAAATAAAAAAAAATGTATAGTTCAGATATAATATGAGAAAACATACACATATTCACAGGGCTTCCAACGTGCAAACATCTCTATCAACTAGTACATGTCTCCTTCATGTAACGCCTGCTGTTTTCCACACCCCAGACTAGCAAGTTACAAAGCAAAGCACGACTAATTGAATAAGGAAAAAAAAAAAGACCTTGGCTTTGAATGAGTTCAGAAGAACTGATGTCATGTACAATGTCAAAGCACTAAATAAATGGAGAACAGGAACTGCTGAGCAGAAGGAGAGGAGGGTCTATAAACAGTTGATTTAAAGCAGCCGTTCTTGTACTGGAAAATGACCTATGAAATGTTTCCCACTTGCTGCAGAAGGAAGCCTGCTGCACTATGAACAGAAGTGTATTGATTCCTGTTGATCTTTCAGAATATAGGTCAAAAATCTTTTCACTGTTCTTTGAAATGCTATTTCCCACTTTCTGCACTAAAATTAGTAACCCTTTCTCTGAGCATTGAAAACATAAGAATCTAAACAAATATATTCCAGATGTGGCATCTAAAATTTAAAATTCCATTATATACCATCTATAATTCTAAATATTAAAAAACCTGTTGGCTGATAAACTGAAGAAGTTTCATACAAAAAGGAAAAAAAATCAATAACAGGAAAAACCTGAATAAAATCATACCTCAGATGTACAAGTTGAGTTTGCAAAAATCAAAACACTCAGATAACACACAAAAATGGAGATAAAGACATCTCAATATTTTCTAAATGCAACAAAGAAAAAAAAATGTAAGCTGCATTCTTAAACCTTCTTGACATTTGTGAACAAGATGCATTTTAATTATGAGAACCAAAATCATGACTCCATACAACAGTAAAGTATACTGAGCAAAAATACAAAAAGATGGGGGGGGGGGAACAGTTTGCTAGTAACAAGCTATACTACTGCAGCACTAAGGTGCAGTGTTATACTTTGGAAAAGGAACAATGTGTTATACTAAACCAATTTTTACCTCCTGGATGACTAGAGTGTAACAGTGAACCAGCACAGGCCATGTATGAACACTGCTATAAAAAAAAAACACAATAAAATGTAAAAGTACGTTTGTAAATCTAAGCAGGTTACAACTAGGCTCTTTTCTGGTTTTACTAGATGTACTAATATCTCCCGATAACCTCTAAAATCAACTAAAATGACAACATTGTGTCCTACTGGTAATATATACTTGAGACAAGATTTAAGGTGGCCATACACTCCTTAGATTAGCAGCAATAGATCATCAGATAGATTTATGATCTACCTGATGTGTTTAGGAACATTTTTTACTAGGAACAGATTTCCAATAGATTTCAGTATGAAATCTAGTGAAAATCGATCTGATGGCATTTTGTTTTTCCCATCAGACTTCCATTAGGTCCAATGCAAAATGATAAGCAATCTCAACAGATCGACCTAGATTTTCCAGCATGTCCGATCGATTGAAATCGATCAAAATCGATCAAAATTGGCCGCAAATTGATCTAAATCGGCCGCAAATCGATCTGTCAATCGATTTGCGATCAATCGATTTTGCTCGATCGGCCGCTAATCGGCTCAGTGTATGGGCCCCTTTAGAATAAATGAGGCCACGCTGATTTTATAAACAATTTGTCAGCAGCCATGTAAAACATACTCTAGTTAGTGCAGATATGATGGGAAATTTGACTTACCAGAATATCCTTGCCACTGGAATAAGAGGAGGAGGAGGAGGAGGAGGAAATGGAAATTTGCACAGAGCTAATCACATTCTGGAATAAATGATTGGTTAGCTGAAAGTTTAAGGCATCCAATTAGCTTTGGGCAATGCTGGATTTGCCTCCTCTTATTCTGATTCTTGAATATCAACAAGAGAGTGAAATCAAACTTAAATTTAAATAGAGGTGTTTAAAATGAAATTTAAAAAATTATCCCCCCTCCATAAACTCAGGTGAATAATATATACTGGCTAGAATGAGGTTAGCAGACTCCTCAGCACAAAAAATAAAGTTTCTCTTCATAAAGTAAAAAAAATAAAAAAAATATATAATCTTTCCTCGAACTGGGCTGGCTTCAAGGAGGTGGCAGATTTATATCTTCCTTCCCATGGATCTCCTGTTTTGGAGTTGCATCCCACAATTAAAGCGATGGAGTTAAATTACTGTGTTTTGAAACTTTCCAGTCAGCCCATCCTCCACTACCATCACAAAAAAAAAAAAGCCCACTATACAGGATAGCTAAACATTAAGATGACAAACTACCTAAGTAGTATCACTCTGCAAGCACCAACTTGCACCTCTCCCACTTTTGTCTGTAACGGTGGCACGAAACATATTCAACGTAACTGGGACTCTTCATTTAACGGTCTAGATCTCCTACAGTTCACAATTCTATCAGTCTCACTAATAAAACATTACTACTGCAACAACAAACTCAGCTGTGATTTACAGTTTGGGTATAATCACCACATAAAAATGCGAGGAAGGTAATATATAAAAGCTGGAGGGGATCTGAGAGCAAAAGCTTAGAACAGAATTCATAGAAGAAATGAGACATGATTTCCAAGTGTTTTCATAGTGCAAAGGACCAGATACTTCTACGTATTCAGTAATTCTGAATAAACAGGCTGAATACTGTACATACCAATTTCATGTGTATTAGATATTTTATATTTTGTATTAAAAACATTTAGCAAAAATATCCTTAGAAATTGGGGGGAGATGCAAATGCCTTTTGCTTAAAAATGCCCTACATCAATTTGAGTATTCATTTCAAAATGCATCTTTGAAAGGGAAAAAAAAATAGAAATGAAATCAAAAGCTTGGTTCCAGGGCTTTGGATGCATGAAATCTGAGCCTGGAATGGATGCAATCTCTACACTATAGACAAAATATGCGTGTACATTTCACAACTATTTCATAACTTCATTGTTCTGATATTTACATTACTCATCTTCCAGTTGCACTAAAGAAAACAGGATGCATCCTAACAGCTCAAGCCACCAATAAACAAGGTCTGAGTTCAGGCTACACTAAATATGAATTTGCCTTCTATTTGTAAAAAAACAGATATGGGGATGTTTATTCCTGGTATCTACTGAACATTTCAGGACTGAGGAGCACAAACATCACAGGAATTAAAATAAAAATGCCACCTATGCAAAATACTATGCACTACATACCATCTATAAACTACGTAAACATATCCATTGCCTTTTAGAAAAAAAAAAGTATCATTAATAATAATAATAATAATAATAATGATGATAATGAAGGTGAGGACAGAAGGGGTGGGAAAGAGAGAATAACAGGAAAACTCATACATGTCCAGGTGGCTTCATGTAGCAAATAGGACCATGATTTTTTTTTCTCTCAGAAATTGCTTGATAAAGGGTTAAGGTGGAAATGGAAAGGTCAATATATATTTTTTTCTTTACAAATTGATAAGAACTAAAATAAAAATCAAAGTATCTATATGTAGTAATATTAACAAGGGAAGCTACAGTATTACTGACAAAAAAAACAAAAAGGGTATTTTAAGTATATTGTATAGTTTATCTGATGAGTATACACATGCACACACAAAAATCAGCCTATATACAGATTAGTGGTAATTTGGGGAGTTTTTACTATGTTGTAGCTTTTTTTTTTTCCTGTTAGCGTCTACAAAAATCACCTCAGCAGCCTTTGGCTAAGCGCCTCTATCGAGTATGGCAGACAGGGATGCTGCAGTGTGTAGGGCTGACCACAGGAGATAGACAAAACAGATTATATCTAGATCTGCAGTTTCAAATTGTAAACAGGGGGTGGAAAAAGGGACTAGTTAATGCTAAAAAGTAACAAATAAATGTTGATGGATGGTGTACATGGCTGCAGCACTATTGATCAGGAAACAAGGTAAAATTAATCTACAGACAATAAAGGGTGGAGCAGCCTTAGAAAAACAGCACATAAAATGTTCTACAATGTCGAGTACACTTCACGTTTCTGTATTTTAAACCAATACATTTCACATAGGCTTGTATTCCTCAATATGTAACTGTGGCTTTATATGCAATTGAACTAACTTTTTATCAAATACTGGCAGCACAAGTAAGTCTTTCTGGTGACATGAACAATTCCTACGCCCATGCAGTATTGCCATACTTCCTTCCTAAATGAAGGGGCACTTTCCAATGTATATGACAGTCACTTTACATTACTTCCACTACAGCGCAGCTTGTAAACATTAACCCATCACTGCCCGCGTGCTTGAAAAGCCTTCTTCAAGATCGATTACATAACAGGACAGCGGACGAGGAGCCTGCAAGCATATTAGCATCTCTCAGCTCAGCTGAGCTCCAGCAGCTACTGTTTAAAATAGCAAGTCCCATTTTCCCAAACTATCTGATGAAGGCCTTTTAGAACAAGGCATAACAATATTTGCAACCAGTAATCTTATATAGACGTAAACAAACCATGCCCTACTGCATTATTTTGCATAGAGAAACAAATATTAAAAACACGTCATTTATTCTGCAGAAAGGATATTGAGGTGGCACCAAATAAAACTCTACAGTTATATACATGTTCTCTATTTTAGAAGACATTTCTCAAAATTGTTATATGGAAACTATTTTACATTGATTTAAAAAAAAACATGACGTTACCATGAAAATCAGCAACTGTAAAATTATATATTTGCTCATGATCAGGCGTGAAAACACAGAACTAAATGCATGCATACAGATGCAAGTAGAATACAAGTAACTGGTTTCAATATTTATCTCCTAATGCAAAATGAAACTTTTAGACCCAACCTTCTTCCCAGAGCACCAGAGTAAAACATCTTGAAGCAGTAGACCTTGACACAGGTAATTGGGATATTTTTTTGCTGTTAGAGCAAGCTGACAGACTCTCAGGTCATGTAAATGAGGGCTTCACAATCTCTAGCCATTAGAGTATTGGCAGTCTGCACACTTTACTGCCACTCTGGGGGTCACCCAGCTGGATGCTGACCAAAATTACTGACAAACAGAAAAGAAACCCCTGAATCCCAGTCCACCTAACCTGGTGTACTGAAGGAAAAGGAAACTGCCCAAGTTGTTGTTTTTTTTTTAACATGAAATTGTATTTAAAAATAAAATAAAAGTCCTAAATTTTTAAGCCAGTATGGTTGTTGCAGTATGTATACAATGGTATATGTAATGGCTGGCTGGCTATTATCCGAGTTCAGTTTGGTAGGGATATGAAAAAGGGAACACACCAGTAATTGCCTACTCTGCAGTAATCAGGGTTGCAGGATACTACAGTGCTGTTAAAATGAGTAATAAACCGCTCTGAATTATAGTTTGTAAATATGAATACTAGAATGACTGTACTAATTCACTGTACGAGCCAGGAGTTCTGTAATGGAATGGTTTGTTTCAGAGAAAAAAAGGGTCAGTTGCTGTATAGGTCAAGTAATATTTTTTTAACTTATTTTCTGTTGTCCATGTCTCAACAGCAAACAACTGGTTTACTTCTGAAAACATGAAGGGGAGGGTGTTAGAGCCACTTGGGTTTTCACTATTGTCTGTGTCTCCATCATGTAAATGCCATTCCTTCCTGTCCTGAGAGGAAGTAAGTAAATCTCTGCAACAGGGCTCGCAACAAATAAAAAATATATACACCCCTGTAGAATTTTTATAGCCGTGGCTCATTTCCCCTCCCTGGAAGTTAAATGTTGTAAATGGTAATCAGCATCCCCTACCTGTGATGTGCCCATATTCAGATACAGTTTAGGGGGCCCCCAGTAGGGATGGTCAACATAATGCAAATAATTTAGAGTTGATGTAGGATTATGCAAATTTTGTATGCCGCTTGAAAATGGACTTATCAAATTTTACCTCAGCAGGATCTGATTGGTTCATTTTCAAGCTGCATATATTCGCATAATGCTGCGTCAACTCAAAATTATTTGCATCTTATTGACCATCCCTAGCCCCCAGGTCCCGTGTAGCCATGTTTACAAACAGGCAACTTCTCTACAACATACACATGCACTCCTTGGTAGACTACTATACCACAGAAAGATTAGAAGCTAGGTCTGCTCCCATCAAGTCTATGCATGCAAAGTAGAGCACCCAGTCATTTGTTTCTAAGGCAGCACACCAGTCAGGGACTGGAGGGGCTACATTGGTTACATCTAAATACAGGAACATCTCAGGTATGGAGTGCAATTAACAGAATTGTAACTATTAGTGGAGGACAATGATTAGATGGACATAATTACTGATATCCATTAAAGAGAACCCGAGGTGTGTTTAAAGAATGTTATCTGCATACAGAGGCTGGATCTGCCTATACAGCCCTGCCTCTGTTGCTATCCCAAACCCCCCTAAGGTCCACCTGCGCTCTGCAATCCCCCATAAATCACAGCCGTGCTGTGAGGCTGTGTTTACATCTGTAGTGTCAGTCTCGGCTGCTCCCCCGCCTCCTGCATAGCTCCGGTCCCTGCCCCCATCCCTTCCCTCCAATCAGCAGGGAGGGAAGGGATGCAGGCGGGGACCGGAGTTCTGCAGGAGGCGGGGAGAGCAGCAGACTGACACTATAGAAATAAACACAGCCAGCTCTGACAAGCTGTTTGTTTATGAGGGATTGCAGAGTGCAGGGGGACCTTAGGGGGGTTTAGGATAGCAACAGAGGCTGGGCTGTATAGGCAGATCCAGCCTCTGTATGCAGACAATATTCTTCAAACCCACCTCGGTTTCTCTTTAAAGCCATGGAAGTACCAGTTACAGAAAGTTTTCCCCAGGAAAAATGTACCCAGAGCCATCACATAAAGCTGTGAAACCCTAAAACCTGAACCGTTCAAAGCTGGTCATAAAACTAGTTTTATAGCCAATTCAACTGCCTTTACCAGGGCTGCTGGCAGGCTACTGCCCCCAAACCTCACAACAACAATCTCTATTTGTTTTGTACTATGTACAGCACTACAGAAGATGTGGGTGAGATATATATATATATATATATATATATACACACACACACACATATATATATATATATATATATATATATATATATATATACACACACATATATATATATATATATATATATATATATATATATATATATATATATGGTCTTTCTTGTAGAAACGCATTAACAAATGTGTCATATCAGAAGCATAACTAGACTTTAAAGGGCCCCCCTACAAAAACGATATCATGGACCCCCTTGCTCCCCAAACACCCTGCAGGTTACGTGATTGGGAGCCAGAGAATGGAAACAGAGTGTGCTCTGCTGTCAAGCATTGTCTGTAAACAAGAAAAAAACTACCCTTGCTCCTGCACACAGTCTGTGTACATGAACAGGAAGTTTTTTCTAATTGGCTGCATTTGCAGTTGGGGAGGAGCAGGAGGGCCCCCAAAGCCTCTAGGCCCCCCTGCAATGGCAGAGGTCGCAGGAGTGATTGCTACGTCCATGTGTCATAGCAATAGAAAATGTTCTGCAGAAGTCCTAAATACTGCAACAAAAAGTTAGTTCCTGGCATGGAGAACAGTGGAAGCAGCCCGTGTAAACAGACAGGACTGCAGGCAGGAGTGGAGTAGTGTGTATGGAGCTGGGACTCCCTGATGTCCCCCCCCCCCCCCCCCCCCATGGGGAGCAATGCAGGGAAGGGGTGTCATGCTCTTAGCAGCGAGGAATGACGGCTCACTCACCTCTTCTGCACGGGTTTTCGCCTCTTCCTGCTAGCATACATGATGTTGGTGTTCATACTCCTCTCTTCTCCTCCAGTCAGTGTGACGCCAGCAGAGCTGCCTAAATATTTAATGGCTTTCTTCTTTCCTCCTTCCTAGCTGCCAGGCCAGCGAGGCTTTTATTTAAAGCTCCAAAAAAAAAAAAAAAAAAAAAGCAATCCGTGCGGGAGGGCTCGGTGACTGTCCGGCTGCGGATGAACACACCAGCGGGGAGTCCGCGAAGTAAAACTCGGGAGAGCCGTCACTTGTGACTGCATTAGATAATGGCACAGCCCAGCACTTCTCTCCCCCTCGCCTCAACTCTCTCCTCCACTGCAAGCAACTACTCTAGCAGCGACGGGCAGTCTCCGAGAACTCACTGCGCAGGCGCCGCCACACTTCCCGGCGCAGCCCACCCCAGCACCGCGCATGCGCCTATGGAGATCGTTCTGTCAGTAATTGCAAGTGACGTAGGAATGTGTAGCGCAGGCGCTTAGAGAGCACTGTACATCCATTTTGTGATGTAGGCGCTCCACTGTACTGTAATAGATTGTGGACGTAGTATCACGGTGTAAACATAGGAGGGCAGTGAGCAGGAAAAGCGCCAGCACGTTCTGTAGAAGGGAATGCAGAATAACGTGCACACAGATTTAAACAGTAATGTTCTTCTTGTAAGGTACAGACTAACCAGCAAGCTCATGGTGACCCAGAACTCATTGGAGTGTGTAAGGGACTACAATGGTCCTAAAAGCCCCCTTACTAAGATGTTAAGAAAAACAAAAGTTTGCTTTCCTAAAACAGAAAGAATTTGCGATAATTCAGGTTGGAGTGAGCTCGAGATGTCTCCCAGAGCACCACTGCTGAATATACTTCTTGTAGTGTGATGTTACACTTGTTATTATTGGTGACAAACTGGATGCCTAGGTTCTGTATTTTACTCTCAAAGCAGTGTCTCCTTATGTGGTTTGTTTAACTACCTGCTGACCACTGTTCCACGCCAATTGGTGTGAACGCGGTGACAGCCCCAGGACCACTCCATGCCGACTGAATGGCTTCCTATGGGGCTTGCATTTTGCTCTGATGACAGAGCACCGCTCCACCTTTATTCTCCCAGCAGTGACTATTAGACGCGAAACCACCGTCTACTATGTACCATGCTGCGATCTAAGGCAGCGCTGTACGGGGACAAAAATATTTTCAAAAAAATAAACATTGTGGGAGCGATCAGAACACAACAACAGAGAGCTCTGTTGGTGGGGAGAAAAGGAAGGGAGATCACTTGTGCTCAGTTGTGCCTCCCTGCAGCGATGCCTTAAAGCAGCAGTGGCCCATTTAGTAAAAAATGGCCTGGTCATTTGGGGCGTTTACTTATGGTGGGCTCAGGGATTACCTTTGCTTGACTAGTCCAATTAATTATAGCAAGTTTTGATATTACTACAGCAGATCGCATACAAACAAATCTGAATAACAAAACTGAATACAAACACATTCCTCCCAACCCGGGAAAGTCCTGGCAGAATTGGGACTATTGGGAGGCATGTAAATGTTTGGAAAACATTTCTACACAATTAAAGTGGACCTGAACTCTTGCACAGGACAGTAGAAAACAGAGACAAATACACCCTGTATGTATTTAGAGAGTTTAGCCTGCCTAATTTCTCCTCATCTCTGACTAATCACCAGTGTAATTTGATCTCTTACCTGTGTCAGCTCAGGAATCTCGGCAGAGTGGCTAATTTTGTAGACACAGGATGTTAACTCTATGGCTATCATTCATAAAGCATTTCCGCATGCGGAAATGCTTAAAACAGCTGACTTTACCACACACATAGCAAAATCTGCATTCATAAAGGCTCCTTACGCATTAAAAGCTGACATTACCAAGCACAGCGATAAATCACCGCCTTGTGCGGTGATTATTGTAAAAAATGTAGCAAAATGTTAATTGATAAAGATCACCGCAAGCGGTGTGAGGTCGGGAAGTACCGCTCCCTCTGATGTGGCGATAACAATGTAAATGAATAGAGACACACAGACCTCCCAGGCAGCTGCAGCAGAGCGGAACACGGAGAAATGTATCAACTCGGCTGCTTCCGTGTCTCCGCAAGTCTACCGCCAGCTTAGTTCGGGGAATCTCTGCACTGTTACCGCAACTGGATACATTTTTATGAATCAGCAGCCAGAAGTCTAAAACACCGCCAGCTGTGTTTTCCCGCACTGATTCTCCTTACCGACAGCTCCTTTATGAATGACTAGCCGACCCGTGGCGTAGCATACGCCGCATAAGAGGGTAGAGGGCAGGAAGGGGGTATTGGGCACAGCGGTGGGGAGCATGGGGAACTGGGTCCCCCCTGTGTGCTCTACCTCCAGCTTAAGCTCAGCTGGAAACCCCCCCCCCTCACCTGGGTCCCCCATGTGCACTCCCCCTCCAGCTTAAGCTCAGCAGGAACCCCCCCCTCATCTTGGTCCCCCATGTGCGCTCCCCCTCCTGCTTAAGCACAGTAGCAGCCGCCACTATTAGTAAGAGGCAGCGGATGTCTCACCTCTACCGTATTCCATCGTGCGTTCCACTGTCGTCACTTCCTGCAATGCCGCACATTCTATTGGCGTAATTGGCCTTTTTAAAAATGAAGGAAATCTGCAGTAATTCAGCTATAAGTGAACATTTGTGGTTACCCACAATGCACTGCTACGAAATACCCCCCTTTTCCCCCTTGGTAAGCCAAGCAAGTATCCAGAGCCGCTGGTGTATAACAAGCATATAGCTTTAAATTTTACACAATCATATCAAATCCACATGTAGACAGCCTGTTTCAGACTTTTGGTCCTCATCAGTACATGGCAGGGATTGATATGGCTGTATGAGATAGGGCTTGGACCAGTACAACAGAGTAACCAAGCAGCTCGGGGTGACCCAATCCACTCGGAATGTATAGGTGGATAAAAGGGACCAAAAAGACCTCCTACTAAAAAAAGCAAAGCTTGGTGTAATTTGCCTTCCTAAAACAGAAAGAAATATGCAAGTATTCAGCTATAAGTGAACATTTGTGGTTACCCACAATGCACTGCTACTAAATATGCAAATAATTCCTTTTTTCCCTTAGTAAGCCAAGCAAGCATCCAGAACCACTGGTGTATAGCAAGCCTATAGCTTTAAATTTTACACTTCCATATCAAACCCACATGTGACAGCCTGTTTCAGACTTTTGTTCCTCATCAGTACATGGCAGAGATTGATACAGCTGTATGAGATAGGGCTTGGACCAGCACAACAGAGTAACCAAGCAGCTCAGGGTGACCCAAACCACTCGGAATGTATAGGTGGATAAAAGGGACCAAAAAGACCTCCTACTAAAAAAAGCAAAGCTTGGTGTAATTTGCCTTCTTAAAGGACTTCCGAGGCCAAAATCTGCCCCCAAAACGTAAAAAAAGTTAACTACCTGCATGACTTTGTAAGGCAAGGAGGATGCCGTCCGCGCCCTCCATGTCGTTCCGCCTGGTCCCCTCTGCTCAATAGCCCCCCAGAAAGGCTGTGACCCCACGGTCCGGGTCGGTATCTGCAGCCTGCATAAAGATGGCCGCCGGAGCTGGCCATGGCTGCGCAGCTCTAGGGCCAACCCCCGTTCCACGTAACAGGCAGCGTGGATCGGAGGATTGGCCCTAGAGCTGCCCAGCTCCAGCGGCCATCTTTATGCAGGCTGCAGATACCGACCCAGACCGTGGGGTCGCAGTCTTTCGGGGGCTATTGAGCAGAGGGGACCAGGCAGAATGGCACAGAGGGTGCAGACGGCGTCCTCCGTGCCTTACAAAGTCATGCAGGTAGTTAACTTTTTTTACGTTTTGGGTGCAGATTTTGGCCTCGGAAGTCCTTAAAAACAGAAGAAAATCTGCAATAATTCAGCTATGAGTGAACATTTGTGATTACCCACAATGCACTGTTACTAAATATGCAAATTATTCCTTTTCACCCTTAGTAAGCCAAGCAAGCTTATAGCTTTAAGTTCTACACAGTCATATCAAACCCACATGTGACAGCCTATTTCAGAACTTTGATTCTCATCAGTACATAGCAGGGATTGATATGGCTGTATGAGATTGGGCTTGGACCAGTACAACAGAGTAACCAAGCAGCTCAGGGTGACCCAAACTACTAAGAATGTATAGGGGGATAAAATAGACCAAAAATCCCTCCTACTAAAAAAAGCAAAGCTTGGTGTAATTTTCCTTCTTTAAACAGAAGCAAATCTGCAATAATTCTGCTATAAGTGAACATTTGTGGTTACCCACAATGCACTGCTACTGAATATGCAAATTATCTCTCTTTGCCCTTGGTTTGATATGACACTACTTCTTCTTCTTCTTGCTTGGACCAGCCCCTTCTTCTTGCTTGGACCAGCCCCTTCTTCTTGCTTGGACCAGCCCTGGGGGCAGGGCGCTACTTCTTCTTCTTGCTTGAAGGTTGAGGCACTTACTCTATTATTATGAACTGGCCGACCCGCGGCGTAGCATACGCCGCATATGAGGATAGAGGGCAGGAAGGGGGTATTGGGCACAGCGGTGGGGAGGGGGGTTGGACCCTCCCTCAACTGGGTCCCCCATATGTGCTTTACCTCCAGCTTAAGCTCAGCAGGACCCCCCCCCCTCACCTTGGTCCCCCATGTGCACTCCCCCTCTTGCTTAAGCACAGTAGCAGCCGCCACTATTAGTAAGAGGCAGCGGGCGGGGATGACTCACCTCTTCCGTGTTCCATCGTGCGTTCCACTGTCGTCACTTCCTGCAATGCCGTACACTGTATTGGTGTAATTTGCCTTTTTAAAACAGAAGGAAATCTGCAATAATTCAGCTATAAGTGAACATTTGTGGTTATCCACAATGCACTGCTACTAAATATGAAAATTACCCCTTTCCCCCCTTGGTAAGCCAAGCAAGCATCCAGAGCCGCTGGTGTATAGCAAGCATATAGCTTTAAACTTTACACAGTCCTATCAAATCCACATGTAGACAGCCTGTTTCAGACTTTTGGTCCTCATCAGTACATGGCAGGGATTGATATGGCTGTATGAGATAGGGCTTGGACCAGTACAACAGAGTAACCAAGCAGCTCGGGGTGACCCAATCCACTCGGAATGTATAGGTGGATAAAAGGGACCAAAAAGACCTCCTACTAAAAAAAGCAAAGCTTGGTGTAATTTGCCTTCCTAAAACAGAAAGAAATATGCAAGTATTCAGCTATAAGTGAACATTTGTGGTTACCCACAATGCACTGCTCCTAAATATGCAAATAATTCCTTTTTCCCCTTAGTAAGCCAAGCAAGCATCCAGAACCACTGGTGTATAGCAAGCCTATAGCTTTAAATTTTACACAGCCATATCAAACCCACATGTGACAGCCTGTTTCAGACTTTTGTTCCTCATCAGTACATGGCAGAGATTGATACAGCTGTATGAGATAGGGCTTGGACCAGCACAACAGAGTAACCAAGCAGCTCAGGGTGACCCAAACCACTTGGAATGTATAGGTGGATAAAAGGGACCAAAAAGACCTCCTACTAAAAAAAGCAAAGCTTGGTGTAATTTGCCTTCTTAAAGGACTTCCGAGGCCAAAATCTGCCCCCAAAACGTAAAAAAAGTTAACTACCTGCATGACTTTGTAAGGCAAGGAGGATGCCGTCTGCGCCCTCCATGTCGTTCCGCCTGGTCCCCTCTGCTCAATAGCCCCCCAGAAAGGCTGTGACCCCACGGTCCGGGTCGGTATCTGCAGCCTGCATAAAGATGGCCGCCGGAGCTGGCCATGGCTGCGCAGCTCTAGGGCCAACCCCCGTTCCACGTAACAGGCAGCGTGGATCGGAGGGTTGGCCCTAGAGCTGCCCAGCTCCAGCGGCCATCTTTATGCAGGCTGCAGATACCGACCCAGACCGTGGGGTCGCAGTCTTTCGGGGGCTATTGAGCAGAGGGAACCAGGCAGAATGGCACAGAGGGTGCGGACGGCGTCCTCCGTGCCTTACAAAGTCATGCAGGTAGTTAACTTTTTTTACGTTTTGGGTGCAGATTTTGGCCTCGGAAGTCCTTAAAAACAGAAGAAAATCTGCAATAATTCAGCTATGAGTGAACATTTGTGATTACCCACAATGGACTGTTACTAAATATGCAAATTATTCCTTTTCACCCTTAGTAACCCAAGCAAGCTTATAGCTTTAAGTTCTACACAGTCATATCAAACCCACATGTGACAGCCTATTTCAGAACTTTGATTCTCATCAGTACATAGCAGGGACTGATATGGCTGTATGAGATTGGGCTTGGACCAGTACAACAGAGTAACCAAGCAGCTCAGGGTGACCCAAACTACTAAGAATGTATAGGGGGATAAAATAGACCAAAAATCCCTCCTACTAAAAAAAGCAAAGCTTGGTGTAATTTTCCTTCTTAAAACATAAGCAAATCTGCAATAATTCTGCTATAAGTGAACATTTGTGGTTACCCACAATGCACTGCTACTGAATATGCAAATTATCTCTCTTTGCCCTTGGTTTGATATGACACTACTTCTTCTTCTTCTTGCTTGGACCAGCCCCTTCTTCTTGCTTGGACCAGCCCTGGCGGCAGGGCGCTACTTCTTCTTCTTGCTTGAAGGTTGAGGCACTTACTCTATTATTATGAACTGGCCGACCCGCGGCGTAGCATACGCCGCATATGAGGGTAGAGGGCAGGAAGGGGGTATTGGGCACAGCGGTGGGGAGGGGGGTTGGACCCTCCCTCAACTGGGTCCCCCATGTGTGCTCTACCTCCAGCTTAAGCTCAGCAGGAACCCCCCCCCCCTCACCTTGGTCCCCCATGTGCACTCCCCCTCTTGCTTAAGCACAGTAGCAGCCGCCACTATTAGTAAGAGGCAGCGGGCGGGGATGACTCACCTCTTCCGTGTTCCATCGTGCGTTCCACTGTCGTCACTTCCTGCAATGCCGTACACTGTATTGGTGTAATTTGCCTTTTTAAAACAGAAGGAAATCTGCAATAATTCAGCTATAAGTAAACATTTGTGGTTATCCACAATGCACTGCTACTAAATATGAAAATTACCCCTTTCCCCCCTTGGTAAGCCAAGCAAGCATCCAGAGCCGCTGGTGTATAGCAAGCATATAGCTTTAAATTTTACACAGTCATATCAAACCCACACGTAGACAGCCAGTTTCAGACTTTTGGTCCTCATCAGTACGTGGCAGGGATTGATACGGCTGTATGAGATAGGGCTTGGACCAGTACAACAGAGTAACCAAGCAGCTGAGGGTGACCCAAACCACTCGTAATGTATAGGGGGATGAAAGGGACCAAAAAGACCTCCTACTAAAAAAAGCAAAGCTTGGTATAATTTGCCTAAAACAGAAGAAAATATGCAATAATTCAGCTATAAGTAAACATTTGTGGTTACCCCCAATGCACTGCTACTAAATATGCAAATAATTCCTTTTCCCTCTTGGTAAGCCAAGCAAGCATCTAGAGCTGCTGGTGTATAGCAAGCATATAGCTTTAATTTTTACACAGTCATATCAAACCCACATATGACAGCCAGTTTCTGACTTTTGCTCCTCATCACTACATGGCAAGGATTGATACAGATGTATGCGATAGGGCTAGGACCAGTACAACAGAGTAACCAAGCAGCTCAGGGTGACCCAAACTACTCGTAATGTATAGGGGGATAAAAGGGACCAAAAAGACCTCCTACTAAAAAAAGCAAAGCTTGGTGTAATTTGCCTTCCTAAAACAGAAAGAAATATACAATTACTCAACTATCAGTGAACATTTGTGATTACCCACAATGCACCGCTACTAAATATGCAAATTATTCCTTTTCACCCTTAGTATGCCAAGCAAGCCTATAGCTTTAAGTTTTACACAGTCATATCAAACCCACATGTGACAGCCTATTTCAGACCTTTGGTTCTCATCACTACATAGGCTTTCATTCATAAAGCATTTCCGCATGCGGAAATGCTTAAAACAGCTTACTTTCCCGCACACGTAGCAAAATCTGCATTCATAAAGGCTCCTTCCGCATCAAAAGCTGACATTACCGAGCAGAGCGATAAATCACCGCCTTGTGCGGTGATTGTTGTAAAAAATGTAGCAAAATGTTAATTCATAAAGATCACCGCAAGCGGGAAGTACCGCTCCCTCTGATGTGGCGATAACAATGTTAAGTGAATGGAGACACAGAGACCTCCCAGGCAGCTGCAGTAGAACGGAACACGGAGAAATGTATCAACTCGGCAGCTTCCGTGTCTCCGCAAGCCTACCGCCTGCCTAGTTCGGGGAAACACCACACTGCTACCGCACCTGGATACTTTTTTATGGATCAGCAGCCAGAAGTCAACAACACTATCAGTGGTGTTTTCCCACACTGATGCGCCATACCGACAGCACTTTCATGATTGATAGCCATAACAGAGATTGATATAGCTGTATGAGATAGGGCTTGGACCAGTACAACAGAGTGACCAAGCAGCTCAGGGTGACCCAAACTACTAAGAATGTATAGGGGGATAAAAGAGACCAAAAATCCCTCCTACAAAAAAAAAGCAAAGCTTGGTGTAATTTTCCTTCTTAAAACAGAAGCAAATCTGCAATAATTCCGCTATAAGTGAACATTTGTGGTTACCCACAATGCACTACTACTGAATATGCAAATTATCCCTCTTTGCCCTTGGTTTGATATGACACTACTTCTTCTTCTTGCTTGGACCAGCCCCTTCTTCTTGCTTGGACCGGCCCTGGGGGCAGGGCACTACTTCTTCTTCTTGTTTGAAGGTTGAGGCACTTACTCTAATATATATATAGATGATAGATGATAGCCTATGTCTGCTTCCATGAAAGCAGGAATTAGACACACTGCAGATGTATTGCAGGATTTGTATCAGCTGTAACAAAGAAATGTTTTCCTTTAAATGTTAATACGCTGCTGCTTATCTTTTTGAGTAGAGAGGAAGTTCTGAGTTCATGTCCGCTTTGAGGAGCATGTCTAATAAATACAGATTTAGCTGCAGTGTACATTTCATGTTGCCACAACACATTTCTGCATGCATTTTTGTTTGTAGCATACTGCTGTCCCACTCAGTGTCTGTGTCATTGTTATAAAATACCATACTGTATATATGTTAAAGAATGTCTGCGATGATGTTACACACAACAGGGCTTATGAATAAATGCAATAAATGCATTGGTACATTTTACGTTAGTGTTAAGAAATTATAGATCACAGGTTCTCAATGCCCGGTAGGTGTACACCAAGTAGTCCCAGTTGGAATTTCAGCGTTTCCCCTATTGGGATGGCACTTGAGCAGTCTTCCATTTTTTCCTTCTTCCAGAGAGCTGAAGTCAGGACCAAAGCAGCGTGTCTGTACAACAACTGTTCCAAAACTACTGCCTAAAATTATCTCCAAAGATTCTTTCAGGCTACAGCAATGAAATGTGTGTATGTAACTTTAGGTACAACTGCACACTGTCGCTGAATTTGCATGTGCAGTAGGTTGTTGTAGCTAGTATCTATCCGGTTCCACCTGTAGATTTTGGGTATGCTGCCACTAGTCTTAAACCACATACACACGCTCAACAGTGGCCTTTTATGCAGCACAATTGCTGAACAAGTTTTGTTGTGAAACAACTTGAAACAGCTTAAAAAATTATTTTGCTATTGTTCAAAAGAGTAACCAAGCAGCTCAGGGTGACCCAAACTACTAGGAATGTATAGGGGGGGTAAAGGCAGTGCTGGGCGTAATGGAAAAAACTACGCTTACGGATCATTACGCGTAATTTTACGCTATTCCGCATTACGAAATTACGCTTACGGCGTATACATTCATTTACGGTACATGTCTGTAATTACGCATAGCCCTTACGCAATTACGCGTAAGAATACCGTAATTCAGGTTGTTACGTTATTGGCTTACGCGTAAAATTCCTCCTAGCAATTAATGCGGTCATGCTGCCAAGCGGAAAAGTTGACGCATGGATCAATGTTAGGTAGCCGCCGACTTTAAGGGTTAATAGCAAAGCCCCCTTAATTGCTAAGAGCCTCAAATTTGGAGACTATATTAAGGAGATCAGAAGGAATAAGAGGAAAAAAAATTTTTTCAAAAAGACCTTATAGTTTTTGAGAAAATCGATGTTAAAGTTTGAAAGGAAAAATATATACATTTAAAAACCCGCCGACTTTAACGGTTAATAGCAAAGCCTGCTTAAAATTTAGGAACACCAAATTCACAGGGTATATTAAGGGGATCAGTGGGAATAAGAGGAAAAATTTTTTTTTCAAAAAGACCTTATAGTTTTTGAGAAAATCGATTTTTAAGTTTCAAGGGCAAAAATGTCTTTTAAATGCGGAAAATGTCAGTTTTTTTTGCACAGGTAACAATAGTGTTTTATTTTCATAGATTCCCCCAAGTGGGAAGAGTTTTACTTACTTCGTTCTGAGTGTGGGAAATATTAAAAAAAAACGACGTGGGGTCCCCCCTCCCAGACCTCTTTAACCCCTTGTCCCCCATGCAGACTGGGATAGCCAGAATGCGGAGCACCGGCCGCGTGGGGCTCCGCACCCTGACTATACCAGCCCGCATGGTCCATGGATTGGGGGGTCTCGGAAGGGGAGGGGCAGCCAAGCTTTCCCCTCCCCCTCCGAGCCCTTGTCCAATCCAAGGACAAGGGGCTCTTCTCCACCTCCGATGGGCGGTGGAGGTGGAGGCCGCGATTTCCTGGGGGGGGGTGGTTCATGGTGGCATCTGGGAGTCCCCTTTAAAAAGGGGTCCCCCAGATGCCCACCCCCCCTCCCAGGAGAAATGAGTATAGAGGTACTTGTACCCCTTACCCATTTCCTTTAAGAGTTAAAAGTAAATAAACACACAAACACATAGAAAAAGTATTTTAATTGAACAAAAAACATAACCATGAAAAAAGTCCTTTAATATTCTTAATTAACCATTAATACTTACCTGTCCCTTTAAAAGCCAGTTCCCACGCAATATCCTCGGAAATATACTAATCAGTTACAATGTAACAAAGTTGTTACAATGTAACAACTTTGTTACTTTGTAACTCCACCGCACCCGACGTCACTCGCCGCTCACCCGCCGGCCGCCGCATACACGCTAGTCCCCGCCGGCTCCCGCCGTCCACTCCGCCCACACCTGTCACCCATATACATGCTGGCACCCATGGGTGCCAGCATGTATATAGGTGACATGTGGGAGAGGCGGGGAGGGCAGCGAGAGCCGACGGGACTTAGCGTCCTTCACCCGACAGAGCTCTGAGCTATATAGCTTCAAATCAGAAGGAACCCCATTGGTCTGCTAAGGACCAATGGGGCTCCTTGGAGCCCAAATACAAAGATGCTTAGAGAGCTCTGAGCTATATAGCTCAGAGCTCTGTCGGGTGAAGGACGCTAAGTCCCGCCGGCTCTCGCTGCCCTCCTCGCCTCTCGACCCGCGGAAGTGCGCACAGCCCAACTGGACGAGAAATCTCGTCCAGTTGGGCTTAAGTGGTTAAAGGACTTTTTTCGTGGTTATGTTTTTTGTTCAATTAAAATACTTTTTCTATGTGTTTGTGTGTTTATTTACTTTTAACTCTTAAAGGAAATGGGTAAGGGGTACAAGTACCTCTATACTCATTTCTCCTGGGAGGGGGGGTGGGCATCTGGGGGACCCCTTTTTAAAGGGGACTCCCAGATGCCACCATGAACCCCCCCCCCCCCCCCCCCAGGAAATCGCGGCCTCCACCTCCACCGCCCATCGGAGGTGGAGAAGAGCCCCTTGTCCTTGGATTGGACAAGGGCTCGGAAGGGGAGGGGAAAGATTGGCTGCCCCTCCCCTTCCGAGACCCCCCAATCCATGGACCATGCGGGCTGGTATAGTCAGGGTGCGGAGCCCCACGCGGCCGGTGCTCCGCATTCTGGCTATCCCAGTCTGCATGGGGGACAAGGGGTTAAAGAGGTCTGGGGGGGGACCCCACGTCGTTTTTTTTTAATATTTCCCACACTCAGAACGAAGTAAGTAAAACTCTTCCCACTTGGGGGAATCTATGAAAATAAAACACTATTGTTACCTGTGCAAAAAAAACTGACATTTTCTGCATTTAAAAGACATTTTTGCCCTTGAAACTTAAAAATCGATTTTCTCAAAAACTATAATGTCTTTTTGAAAAAAAAATTTTTCCTCTTATTCCTTCTGATCTCCTTAATATAGTCTCCGAATTTGAGGATCTTAGCAATTAAGGGGGCTTTGCTATTAACCCTTAAAGTCGGCGGCTTTTTTGTATTATACGGGAGCGTAATATTACGCGATTGCGGCAGACTGTGTAATTTCAATGGGAGTTTACTGTCTTACACGTAATTTGTTACGCGTAATAACGTAACCTACGGTCTACGCGTAATTAATTACGCATAATACCGTAACCTTACACGTAACGCTTACGGTGCATTTGTAGTGAATTACGATGCGTAATTACGCTAATGCGTAATTTCGGCCCAGCACTGGGTAAAGGAACCAAAAAGCCCTCCTACTAAAAAAAAGCAAAGCTTGGCGTATTTGCCTTCTTTAAACAGAAGGAAATCTGCAATAATTCAGCTATAAGCGAACATTTGTGGTTACCCACAATGCACTACTACTGAATATGCAAATTATCCCTTTTCACCCTCGGTAAGCCAAGCAAGCATTCAGAACTGCTGGTGTATAGCAAGCCTACAGTTTTCAATTTTACACAGCTCATACCCACATGTAGACAGCCTGTCTCAGACTTTTGGTCCTCATCATAACAAGACAGGAATGGATAAGGCTGTATGAGATAGGGCTTGGACCACTACAACAGAATAACCAAGCAGCTCAGGGTGACCCAAACTACTAGGAATGTATAGGGGGATAAAAGGGACCAAAAAACCCTCCTACTAAAAAAAGCAAAGCTTGGTGTATTTGCCTTCTTAAAACAGAAGGAAATCTGCAATAATTCAGCTATAAGTGAACATTTGTGGTTACCCACAATGCACTACTGAATATGCAAATTATCCCTTTTCGCCCTTGGTAAGCCAAGCAAGCATCCCGAACCGCTTATAAGACTAATAAGACATCAATCAACAGGATTGACTTCTTATCAGTCTTATCAGCTTTCTGAACAATAGCATAATACATTTTTTAGCTGTTTCAACTTGTTTTACAACAAACAAAAGTTGTTCAACAATTGTGCTGCATAAAAGACCACTGTTGAGCATGTGAATGGGGCTTTAACAAATTATGTCAAATGGGAAATCAGTCATGAAAGTTTGTACCTGTGTGTGCGTAATGACTGTGTGCAAGCCTGTAATAAAACAGTAAATACTACTGTATATACCCAGCTGAGTGGCCTATCCTGCTTTGGCATTAGGTATGTAGGGTTGATAAAACCCACTAAATTAGAGCATTTTTTTTTTAGTAAAACCATTACGTTTTTGTGAATTACAATAAAGTCCATAGTAAAAAAGAAAATGGACTGACTTTCAGGCCTGGAACCCACTGCAAATCACTATCACAATCGCTAGCAATTTGTGATAGTGTTTTGCAAGCGATTTTTGAGAGCGATTTCCCTGCTCCTATACCATTCATGAGAATGGAAACGCTCTCAAAATGCTGCATGTCCTGCGATTGCGATTTCCTTAATTGCAATTGCTGTAGTGGAATCTGACCCATCCATTTACATCAGTTTAGGAAAATCGCTAGCGATTGAAAGCACTCCCTAAAAGCTCAAAAAAACGCTATAGTGAGTTCCAGGCCTGAATGAGTTTTTTTTCACAATTTTTTTTCCTCGTTGGAGGTGTGTGAGGTAGCAAAGTGCTAGCTGCGTGTTTAAAAAAAATTTGTTAAAATCGGCTCAGCAGGGCCTGAGCTGCGCCATCTAGCGGTCATGGACGAGCTGAGCTCGTCCATACCGCTAAGATGGTTTTAATCGTCATGATTTTTCTGTATAAATCGTTGGTTGTTACGATAAAAAAAAGGCAGTTAAATATATCATATAGGAGACACACACAATGAAATTTGAGGAGTGAAATTAAGTTTATTGGATTTACAGATAGTGTGCAATAATTGTTTAAACACAATTAGGCAGGTGCATTTGGGCACTGTTGTGATTTTATTGAATCCAAAACCTTTAGAACTAATTATTGGAACTCAAATTGGCTTGGTAAGCTCAGTGACCCCTGACCTACATACACATTAGTAGCAAAGAAAACATTCTCATATTTTTATTTTCAGTTATACAGTTTTTGCATAACATTGCATCATTCTCTAATATTTGCAGGTTACACACTACTCAGCATTATACATGATTGTACAGAGCAGGCTAGTGAACTTTTGAACTCTTCTCTGCAGAGAAAAAGAAAATACAGTGACAGACACTTGAGATAATAAGCATCAGAAGACAGAGCTCTCTGCGACTTTGAAAGTCGTGGAGCTCAATGGCTCTTTTGCATAGATAACAACCGCAGTTTCTTAACTCTTCCTGTACTGGAAACAATATTAGACTTACGTCTCTGCTCCTAATGTTTTATTTCTTAGCTGTATAACACATACAAATCATTATATCATAATTTTTTTCCGCTTCAGTGTCTCTTTTAAGCCTTTGAGCTCCGAGACAAAGTATAGAATCGCTTGAAATTTCTGTAAGAGAGCTATTTTGCAGCAATTTTACTATCTGACCCACTAAAAAAAAAACCTGCAAATCGCAATCGCTACTAACAAAATAAAATCACTACAAAAAATGCAAGAAAATGCTACTCCAAACTTGTAAAATGCTAGCAAAGAAGCCGAGCCATTTCAACTTGCTTTTGCAAGTGGGTCCCAGGCTTTACTTTGTAAACACCAGTGAAGTCATACAGGTGAAAAGTCTGTTTTGTTCAGAATGTTGGAAATGTTTTGCTAAGAAAATAAACTTTCATAAACACAACAGTAATTATATAAACAATCTTTCTATGGTGATGTAGGAAATGTTTCACTAAGACTCAAAATCTCAAATTCCAAAGAAGTGATACAGGTAAACACAAATGTTCATGCTAAAACTATGTACCATATATACTAGCATTTAAGCCGGCCCGCATATAAGCCGAGGTACCTACTTTTCCCTCCAGAAACCAGGAAAAAGTGATTGACTCGCATATAAGCCCCATTTCCATTATAGCCCTAGCAGGGGGGCAGGGAGTCAGCTAGCAAGAGCAGGATCACTAATGCACGATCCTTATGCTCCTCTGCCAGTAACAAAACCCGCTCAACCATCCGTTCTGCTCCACTGACTCGCATATAAGCGCCCTTTCAATTATAGCCCCAGCAGGGGAGCAGGGAGTCAGCTGGCAAGAGCAGGATCACTAGTGCACAATCCTTTTGCTCCTCTGCCGGTAACAAAACCCGCTCCACCATCCGTTCTGCTCCACTGACGTGCATATAACCCGAGGGGATAACTTTTCAGCACATTTTCTGTGCTAAAAAATTAGGCTTATACGTGAGTATATAAGGTACTTATGCTGGATTGAACTCGGCCTTTAAAGTTTACCTGAGACAAAAAAAAAGCATTCATATGTACCTGCGGCTTCCTCCTGCTCCTTTTAGGCTGTGGACTCCCTTACCATCCTTTTGGACTGCTTCTCTGCTGGCCGGCCTTATAAACTCTCCAATTGCCATCAGTGAACATGCGCATACGCAGAACGCTGCTGGTGACTAGAACACAATCGGCGCACCCGCGGATGCGCAGTAGAACTACTAAGGTCGACTGGAGAATTTTTAGGGCCGGCCAGTGGAGGATTGAAGTGGGCAGGTAGGACGGCGAGAAGCCCACGGTCTAAAGATGGCTGGAGGAAGCCCCACGTACATATAAATGCTTTTTTTCATCTCAGGTTTCCTTTAAAGGGAACCTTAAAGAGGAACTTCAGCCTAAACAAACATACTGTCATTAAGTTACATTAGTTATGTTAATTAAAATAGATAGGTGATATAATCACTTACTCACCCTGTTTTAAAAGAACAGGCAAAGGTTTGTGATTTCATGAGGGCAGCCATCTTTTTGGTTGAAAGGAGGTGACAGGGAGCATGAGACACAGTTCCAACTGTCCTGTGTCCTGATCACCCCTCCCAGTTGCTAGGCAACGCGAACAACAACATCAGAAATCCCTTCATGCTTTGCACAGCATCAGGGGAAAAATGCTCAGGCAGTTTACTTTGATGGGGCGGAGCTTAGCTTCTAAGCATCTAAACATTAGGCTTGGGTGTGAAAAACAAAGTTCTGATGCTGTGAACCTGTTAAAGAAACACCAAGCCTTTTCAGTGCTGCTGAGTAGATTTTTAGTCTGGAGGTTCACTATAAAGAGGAACTCCAGTGAAAATAATGTAATAAAAAAGTGCTTCATTTTTACAATAATTATGTATAAATGATTAAAGGTGGGTACACACATCCGATAAAAGTCTTTGGAAAATGAAAGATCACAGACCAATTTTACCCCCTTCCATGTAGTATGAGAGCCATACCTACACAGTCTAGTCTATTGAGCTGAACTCCCCATCAGACAGAAATCTTTGCAAGATGCTGTACACAAAGATGCTGTACACATGCAACAGATCAGTATCTGCAGAAGATCAGTTCCTGCAAAAGATCCGTTCCTGCAAAATCCATTAATAGTCTATGATATCTGCAGATCTCATACACACCTTGTTTAACGGACAATCATCAAATTCACCAGGATGGATCTTCAGATCTGCAGATAATTGTCTGATCTGCAGATCAATGTCCGTTAAACAAGGTGTGTATGAGATCTGCAGATATCATACACAGATTGAGTTGAGCTTCGTGTCGTTGGACGCCTCTTATCAGTGATAACGCCTTGTTGTTTGTACATGTTCTACTTGACAAAAATCCTTCAACTTCTTCAAGTTTGATAATTGTGCTTTTAAAAGGCTTTTGAGCATGTGTATGAGCCTTAGGAGATAATTTTTCATCTTCGATTTAGATGAACTTTTTCAGGTCTTTGCAATGGGAAAAGTACCCATTGTAGGTAAAAGTAGGTAACAAAGTACTATTAAAATCATTTATTTTTTTCTGATGGTTTAGAAGGCATTTTACTGACAAATTTAAAAATATCACCTAGGTGAAAACTAAGGACAAAAAAGTGAATTGCATATGGTCAGTGATCTTATAATCGTGTCAACATTCGGCCAGTAGAAAAAGGGCCTTATTGTGCTTGTGTGTCCAAACCTTGTACACACACTAGACAGTTTTCGGCTGAGGTGGCCTCTTCCATGAATCTAGTGTGTGTACAGTGACCCCTGGTGCCTCCGCCAGTGATTGGCATTGTTCTCTTAAAGGGAAGGTTCAGGGTGGCTGTTAAAAAAATAAAAATGCCCATCCACTTACCTGGGGCTTCCTCCAGCCCGTGGCAGCCAGAACGTGCCCTCGGCTCCGCTCCGCAGGCTCCCGGTCCCCTCCGGTGGCCGACCCGACCTGGCCAGGCCGGCTGCCAGGTCGGGCTCTTCTGTGTTTCAAAATGCGCCTCACGGGGGCGCGCTGACGTCATCGGACGTCCTCCGGGCTGTATTGCGCAGGCGCAGAACTACTGCGCCTGCGCAGTACAGCCCGGAAGATGTCAGCACGCCCCCGTGAGGCGCATTTTGAAACGCAGAAGAGCCCGACCTGGCAGCCGGCCTGGCCAGGTCGGGTCGGCCACCGGAGGGGACCAGGAGCCTGCAGTGCGGCGCCGAGGGCACGTCCTGGCTGCCACGGGCTGGAGGAAGCCCCAGGTAAGTGGATGGGCATTTTTATTTTTTTAACAGCCACCCTGAACCTTCCCTTTAAGGCTCATACACACGTCCAACTTAACCTCTTGACGACCAGCTAACGCCGATCGGCGTAAACTGGTCGTCTGCGTGTTACCATGGAAACGGCCGCTCGATCGAGAGGCCTTTCCATGTCAGTTCACGGAGGGTGTCTCCGTGAACAGCCGGAAAGCCGCCGATCGCGGCTCGCCGGCAAAATGTAAACACGCGGGGAAGAAATCCCCGCTGTTTACATCATACGGCGCTGCTGCGCAGCAGCGCCGTAGGGCAGATCGGCGATCCCCGGCCTCTGATTGGCTGGGGATCGCCAGCATCTGATAGGCGGAAGCCTAACCTTCAATGTGCAGGACGGAACTCCGTCCTACGCATTACGGAGAGAGGGAGGGAGGGAGGTAAGGAGGCAGAGGGCGGAAATGGCTGCGGAGGGGGGCTTTGAGGAGCCCCCCCCCCGCAAAATGCAGATGGCCGGTGGCGATCAGACCCCCCCGGCAGGACATCCCCCTAGTGGGGAAAAAAGGGGGGAAGTGTGATCGCCCTAGCATAATACTGATCTGTGCTGCGGGCTGGAGAGCCCACGAAGCACAGATCAAGCAAATCACCCCTGGTCGGCAAGTGGTTAATGCACAACCAACTGCACAACATGACCAACCACACAAGTTGTTTACCTGACATGTACGTACACACATGCGAGCCAACTAAACAACCAACTCACTTAAACAAACAACAAACACAGAACATTTATATTGCGCTTTTCTCCTGGCGGACTCAAAGCGCCAGAGCTGCAGCCACTAGGACGCGCTCTATAGGCAGTAGCAGTGTTAGGGAGTCTTGCCCAAGGTCTCCTACTGAATAGGTGCTGGCTTACTGAACAGGCAGAGCTAAGATTCGAACCCAGGTCTCCTGTGTCAGAGGCAGAGCCCTTAACCATTACACTATCCAGCCACTTAAAGAGACACTGAAGCGGAAAAAATTATGATATAATAAATTGGTTGTGTAGTACAGCTAACAAATAAAACATTAGGAGCAGAGACATGAGTCTAATAATGTTTCCAGTACAGGAAGAGTTAATAAACTCCAGTTGTTATCTATGCAAAAGAGCCATTGAGCTCCAGGACTGTCAAAGTCGCAGAGAGCTCGGTCTTCTAAAGCTTGTTATCGCAAGTGTCTCTAACTGTATTTTTTTTCCTGCAGAGGACAGAACAAAAGTTCCCTAGCCTGCTCTGTAAAATCATTTAGAATGCTGAGTAGTGTGTACACTGAAAATATTAGAGAATTATGCAATGTTATATTAAAAAACTGTATAACTGAAAATACAAATTTGAGAATATTTTCTTTGTTACTAATGTTCTAGTAATTATCTGTACTACACAACCAATTCTTTATATCAATATTTTTTTTTTCGCTTCAGTGTCTCTCTAAATACTATGGGCTTGATTCATAAAAGAGTGCTAACTGTTAGCACGGCCGTTTTCGTGCGAATTTTCGCGATCGCAAATTTTCATGCGTAATTAAACGTTTTTGGGTTATCGGTTCCGCGTGAAAATTCGCGTTTGCGCGCAAAACCGTTTAATTGTGCATGAAAATTCACGCGAAAACGGCCGTGCTAACAGTTAGCACTCTTTTGTGAATCAAGCCTCATGTGTGCAAGCTAAATGACAAACTTCACAACATGTCCACATTCAAAAACAGTAGAAGTTGTTCAAAAGACTTGTGCACACATTGCAACCCGCCTGATAGTTGGTCAGATTGATCCACTTGTATGGATCTGGCAAACAACCTGTTATCAATTGGTCATCTGGTTGTTTGTCAGCTGTACACACACCCAACTTCTCTTCCAACAGACAAGTTTGAAAGATAGTTGGACAGATTGTTGGTAGGTATGTATGAGCCTTTACTCTCCTTGCTGCTCTGTTGTGTACATCGCTTGTCGGGAGGCCAGCAATATGTCTGTACAGCCTTGACTCCACACTGTCGCCAGAAAGATCGACTCTCAATCCCTGACAGCAGACCGTTCTCGTACATGTGTACGAGGCATTGGTTAGTTGACAGCTGTCTTATCATTGCTTCTGTCTATACACAACGTTAAACACCTATCTCCCCCTCTCACAGTCCACAACCACTACACCCAGAAGGAGTAAAATCGCCTTTATCATAAAATCACTCAGCAATATTGCGTGAAAAAAAGAAACTCATGTGCTCACAGAACAGCATGTTGAAACAATCTTGCAATAAATCTATACAATTAGAAAATCAGTAAACCATCAACAAAAGCTACCGATTTATTAGCATTTCCAGTAATACGTTAATATCTCCAGTATCTCCATCTGGAAGCAAATGAAAAAGGAGAGAAACACCTCAATTATAAAAGTTCTAGATAGTGTGTATAATATACTAGAGGTCTGAATATGATCATAAATTTGCAGATTCCAACGTGATGCAGAAAGTCAAAGATATGTAATGCAGAAAACAAGACAAAAAAAAGTCATAGGATTCAAGGGGGAAAAATCTGCAAGCAGCATATATACGTACAGCACACTTATACTGTAATTCCTGATAGAAGAGGGACAACCATGGCTGGGCTTTCATATACTGTAGTTGTGGACAATAAAGTAATACAGTAGAACCCCCTTATAGTAAACTCCAAGGGACCGGAAAAAGTGGTTTACCATATCAGAAGTTTACTATATCAGAAATGGTCATACTCAAGTACATCAAGTATACAATAGTACTGTCTCTTAATTCAGGCAATAATTGGAAGTAATTTTTTACTGCAAGACGTCGCTGGAGGCTCAGTAAGTATTTGGCCGGGAAGGGGTTTGTGCTTTTTCAGCCAGTTGCTCAAGCAACCAGCAAGCACGTGTATACAACTTCAGGCGATCCTCGCCGGTGCTGGATACTGGGGACTCAACTATAAGTCGAGAAATTTGGTCTGACTCAGTAAATAAAGTCAGGAAGAAGTAAAGGCAAGACTAAATAAATTAAAAATAGACAAGGCACCTGGCCCGGATGGCATGCATCCTCGGGTCCTAAGGGAATTAAGTTCAGTTATAGATAAACCCCTTTATCTTATCTTTTGTGACTCTCTTGCAACTGGCAGAGTCCCAGTGGATTGGCGTACAGCCCACGTTTTCCCATTATTTAAGAAGGGCAAAAAATCAGATCCAGGAAATTATAGACCTGTAAGCTTAACATCAGTTGTATGCAAACTATTTGAGGGGTTACTAAGAGATACTATACATGACTTCATAGTAGAAAATAATCTTATTTCTCAGCATCAACATGGGTTTACTAAAGACAGGTCCTGTTTGACTAACATGCTCAGCTTTTATGAGGTAGTGAATGCTAATATGGATATTGGGAATGCTGTAGATGTGATATACTTAGACTTTGCTAAGGCATTCGACACTGTTCCCCACAAAAGTCTGGTGCAAAAGATGAGGAGGCAAGGACTGGGGAAGAGTCTGTGTGCTTGGATAGGGAACTGGCTAATGGACAGAAAACAAAGAGTTGTGGTCAATGGATCATACTCAAAATGGGAGACTGTTAGCAGTGGGGTCCCACAGGGGTCTGTACTGGGTCCAGTGCTCTTCAATTTATTTATTAATGACCTAGTGGATACAGTAGTGAGCAATGTTGCTATTTTTGCAGATGATACAAAATTGTGCAGAATCATCAACTCTAAGGAAGATAGTGTTATATTGCAACAGGATCTGGATAGGATGGCTATATGGGCACATACATGGCAGATGAAATTCAATGTTGACAAATGTAAAGTCATGCATTTTGGTCGTACCAATGGTCTAACACCATACAAAATAAATGGGATACAGTTGGGGACATCAAACTTGGAGAAGGACTTAGGAGTACTCATCGACAACAAGTTAAATAATCGTACTCAATGCCAAGCCGCTGCAGCTAAAGCTAACAAAATTTTGGGATGCATTAAAAGGGAAATAAAAACTCGAGATGCTAGCATAATATTGCCCCTGTTTAACTCTCTAGTAAGGCCACATCTGGAATATGGAATTCAGTTCTCGGCACCACATTACAAAAAAGATATTGCAGTTTTAGAGCAGGTGCAGAGACGAGCAACAAAATTGATACGTGGGATGGAAGGTCTCACTTACCAAGAAAGGTTAGATAAACTGGGTTTATTTAGTCTAGAGAAAAGACGCCTTAGAGGAGATCTAATTAACATGTATAAATACATCAGAGGGCAATATAATAGCTTGGCGGATGAGCTTTTTGTCCCTAGGCCTTCTCAAAGGACTAGAGGACATGATCTGCGCATGGAGGAAAAACGTTTTAGCCATTTATTTAGGAAAGGGTTCTTTACAGTAAGAGTGATTAAGATGTGGAATGCATTGCCACAGGAAGTCGTTATGGCAAACTCTATACCTGCATTTAAAGGGGGCTTAGATGCTTTCCTTGCGTTGAATGACATCCATGGCTACAATTACTAGGTAATGCCAATGATGTTGATCCAGGGATTTTATCTGATTGCCATCTGGAGTCGGGAAGGAATTTTTACCTTGTAAGGGTTTTTCGCCTTCCTCTGGATCAACAGGGATATGTGAGGGAGCAGGCTGGAGTTGTACTTTGTACTGGTTGAACTCGATGGACGTATGTCTTTTTTCAACCAAAGTAACTATGTAACTATGTAACTATGACTTATAAACGAGTCACAAGCAACACTGAGTAATGTGTGTACTACAGTATTTGTGACATTCCCATTTGCAGCAATTTACCAAGTGGTAAAGAACACTTTCTTGATATAGGAAATGCAGAGAAAGCCCAGGTCTAAAAGTCCTGACCACAACAATTATAACAAGGAAAGGGACAGGGGGGAAATACTGGGCTTCAGGAAGATGGGTGAATAATTGCTGCACTTGGGGGACTGGTGGAGTTTTTGGCTGCATTTAAGTATCAGGAGGATTTAATGGCTGTAATACTGTATGTAGTGCAGTCATTAACCTCCTTAGCGATATGCCCGACACAAAAAAAAATTTGGCGGGGGGAGGGGAGGAAATTAAAAAAATTGCAAATAAAAAAATTACATAAATAGTTACTGTAATGATCTGGGGGCAATTTCCAGTCAGCGCACACCACTGAAGCAGATGGAAATCCCCACAATCACAGAAGCAGAGTACCCAGTATATATTTGTAGAGGAGAATTCCAACCAGCAGGTGGAGCTGTGGAGTACAGAGGAATAAGTCCTCTGTACAGCCACAGATGCCAGATTGAAATTTCACGATCAAGCAAGACTGGGCAATATACACAAAGTAGCAACTCAGAAGAAAGCAAGAGCAGAGACAGACTATATGAATGTCTACCAATCTAGTCGTTACCCCACGACGGTAGACATATCACAACAGAACAGACTAGAGAGAGAAAGCTAATCACAAGAGAGGCAATTGCTATCAGCAACACAAGACTGAGCAAAGACAGAGCATGAATTGAGTAAAGGAAAACACAGCAAATAAGTACAATCTGAAGGAAAATAACAAATTAATTAACTAAACACGGTCACCGCACGTTATAAGCAACAGTGACAAAACGTACCAACCCTGACTAACAAATGAACACAGAGAACAAAGACAAACAGATAGCTTGAACGCTTGCTAATCGGTTGCCTAATACCAGACAACAGCAAGCGTTCGTTCCAGACAAGACAGACTGAAGGAGTAACCAATAGCAACCGCTGCCAAGGATATACTCCAAGATACAGAAAAGGGAGATCCACTGCCTCTAACGCTAGGGCGAATGCGATCTAGGAACAGGACAGAACGATTCACTACCAGGCACCGCTGGCGATAGTACAATCGCAAGGACAAGACAAGGCAAGAATAGGCAGTACAAATTATACACAAACCTGACTGCACTAATATGCAAAATGCACTCCCCAAGAATTAACTACAATAGAATATTCCCAACAAGATACAAATATGCTGAGGCTCTAAGGTTAGTCTCACTAGACAAAAACTATGACGAGCAAGGAATTCTGGGAGGAAGTGGCGTTTATACTGAAAACCTTCAAAGGAAGCAGACAAGCAGATAGCAAGATAAGTGAATGCAAATCAGTCAGCCTTGCAAACTGACAAAAAAAAGCCTCTTTTCCCTGGACTGAACTATGCAACCTGCATAAGAAACCAATAAAATGTCCAGGGAATCAAGGCCAGCAGAGCGGATTCTGACAGTTACCTTAGGGACTGAACTTTTTTTAATACGTATGTCAAGAGGGTGTACTACTATTACTTTATAAATTATGGGCTTGTAATCAGGGATGGACACGAAACTGAAAAAATGCACCTTTATTTCCAAATGAAATATTGGTGCCATACAGTGTACTAGGGAACAATTTTAAACATTGCAATAACTGGGACAAATGGGCAAATAAAATGTGTTGGTTTTAATTACGATAGCATGCATTATTTTAAAACTATAATGGCTGAAAACTGAGAAATAATATTTTTTTTAATTTTTTCTTCTTTTTCCTGATAAAACACTTTTAGAATAAAATAATCCTTAGCAAAAAGTACCCCCCCAAAAAAGCCTAATTGGTGGCAAAAAAAAAAGATATATTTAGTTTTGTTATGATAAGTAGTAATAAAGTTATAGGCGAATTAATGAAAGGAGCGCTGACAGGTGAAACTTGCTCTGTTTTTTTAAGGGGAAAAAACCCTTTGAGGTGAAGTGGTTAACTTTGCTGGGAAGATTTATACTTGAGTCGATAAGAATACCTGCTTAAGTGGTTCAAATATTAGGGTCAATTTATATACAAGGTCGACATATTCAGGGATACACGGTTAATTGCAGAATGAAACCTCTGCCTTCAGGGCTTCCTGCCGACGCACGATCATGTTGCATGCTGAAACAATTACTACACAGGCTCCCAGAATCGCAAAGGCACACAAAATGGCCTAAAAATCGCATGCGTTTACATTTAGCCGGCTTCCACTCCAGGCCAGTGCACCATCCCCAGAAATTGAGCACTTGTGCACACATACTTGGCCCTGTATGCCTTTAGTCAAGGGCACTTAGCTGCTCGTCCTCCTATGCCCTTCTACTGTGCTGTTAGCAGTCTGAGGAAGGTATTGCATCCAGGTATTGTTAGTCGCCAGTTGACCACTCTGTTCCTTTAAAGGTCTTCCCCATCCTCCAGTGATAGTAATATCTACCTTGATATCTACCTACTTGCTGGGTGTTTTACTGCAGAAACTTTGTATTTTTACCTCTAGCCTGACACTTGACCTTTTACTGTATTGCTGACTAGACAACTTTTGCTTTTGACCCCAACCTGAGCTTGTCTTGCCCTCTGGATACTGTGTTTGTTTGATCTCCCCTGTATTGGCTTCTACTGGATTGGCTTCCACTCTACAATTTGTACCACGTAGTGACAAATACCCGTTGCAAACTTGGACTGTCTGACTACCCTATTGCTGCATGGTGACTTTCAGGTAGCAGCTCTGTTTTAATTTAGGAATATGACACAATACACTTTTATCACAGAAGAAACTGGATCAGATGATTCATTAGAAATTCACTAGAAAGAATACTTGTCCTTAGAGACCCTTATATCTGTGGTCCCTATTATTCTTCAGTCTTAGATCTTTGTGTTTTAGCATCACAGTCTGTATTTTGTAAGTGCTTCCTGTTATTTCGCTAGGCAATTTTTAGAAGGGGCAGAGTCTGGCAAGCATGATTAATTTGAAAGATTTGAACGGATCATTTCCACTGCTTACCAGTTTACCAGTTACCAGTTCACTTACAAAGCTCCTGCTTTTCAGAAAAATAAAAGCTCTTGCATTCCCTCATTTTCCAATCCTGGTAGCGCTGAAAATAAGGGTTTTGGCACTGGCAGTGGGGACAGAGCTAGTAAACTTGAATCTCAGGTAATTTTTTACCAGTTCACACAAAAAGTAGCATCATATTAAAAAAACAAAAACAAAAAAACAGTTGTATGATGCCAGCAACTGGAGAGGTGCAAGGAATCAGACAGCCAGCTGAGTGAAATTGCATTTGTTCTCTTGGTACTAGTCTTATCTTTAGCTGCATCTGCTAATACTACCTCTTGAATCTGTGTGTCTTCTAGTGTCTCTGGTTTAAGCTTGCACACCCTTCCGCCAACAGAGCCAATGTCTAATCAAGACAGTGCTTGTCTCTAGAGACTATACTAGCAGATACTTCCTGTCCGTGGGCTTATGAATTACAGTTTTCCATCTAGTTCCTTGTAGCTGATGGTACATTCAGCATATACCCGCAAAGAACATACTCATACTTTTTATAGCTGTCAAGCTGAGGAGGAAGCGAGACTATCTTCACGCAGACCTGCTTTTACCTGCCCAGCCTTGTTTTTGTGATGCACAGGATGTGTAACACTAGTGATATGCAAAATGGTTTAGGAATCACTTCTTCACTCCTACAGAGAAGACCACAACTAGTCATAAAGAACAAAGTGGAACTGTAGTCTTTTCAATTTTACTAAATTTACAGATGTCGTCCTCTAGAATCACCTCCCCGCATTCACGTATTCAAAATTTCTCACATGCTTCACCCCTCCTCTGGAATCCCCTTCCAAAACACATCCGTCACTTTTTCCGACAAGCATACCCAAAAAACTTAGGACATTCCCCCTTCAACCTCTGCTGGCAAATAGTTCGCAGCAAACAAGGGGTGTTTCAAATTTGCATCTAACCCAAATTTTTCTCCACAAAAATTTGCGTTCGCAGTTTTTCCATAGATTTTAATGGCAGGTGAGCGGCCGCCGACTGGTTAACTGTAAAGGCCCCTTACTGGCTAGAAACACCAAATTTTCAGGGTATGTGGAGGGGGACAGTGGGTACAAGAGGAAAACAATTCAAAAAGACCTTATAGTTTTTGATAAAATCGACTTTTAAGTTTCATAGGAAAAAAAGAATACATTTTAATGTGGTAAATGACAGATAATGTAACAAACCTAAGGGTAGTGTAAATTTACATATATCAAAAGAAAGAGTAATGAATTTCATGACAGGGTTTTGTACAGACCCCCTGGAAACCCCTTGAAGTGGCAGCACTTTGGCCAGGGATCGCTCAGGCTGGTATAGCTCAGGATGCAAAATTAAGTTGGCAATTAATTAAGTTGGCGGCCATTCACCTGCCATTGAAGTCTATGGAGATTTTCAAATTCGCCAGATTCGGAAATTTTTTGGGCAATTCGGATTCGAAATTCGCAAACCCAAAATGTGATATTCGACCCATCACTAATCATCATTTATTTATCATGTTACATTTGTCACTGTAATTACCAATTCTGTATTGTGTACCAATGTTGTACACCATTGTATGAATTATTATATACCCCATGTTTGTTTCTTACTTTGTACAGCTCCACGGAACATGTTGTCGCTTTATAAAGGTGCCACTAACGATCCAATTTCTAGCGAAAAATCGTTCGAGCGAGCAGAAATTCTGATCGGATGAAAAATCGTTCACTGCACCATCAACAAACCAATCTTTGCTATCTATCACCACCAACAAGAAAATCAAAAATCCAATCGGACGACTATTTATATAACCGTTTGTAATCGATTGTGCCCATCAACTGAGATTATTTACAATCAATCCTATCAGAATTTCTGATCGCTCAAACGATATTTCATTAGAAATTTGACCGTTAGTTGCCACCTTAAGTCAAGAATAGTAATGAAAGAGATCGACTTGTATGGTAGTATTTGAACATATTTCAATGGATTTTTTTTCAATGTTTCAATGTTTTCTAATATACTACTGTATGTATATTTTTTCACAGAAGGTTCTCACTCTCAGGTTCTTAACTACTTAAAGACTGCTCCATGCCAACTGGCAGCCCCAGGACCGCCTAACTCCAATTGGTGTGCAGTCCTGGGGGTGTGTTTTGCAGGAGATCACGTGCGCCGATGCGTGTGCATCTCCGCTTTATTGACATCAGTCTCCCAGTCTATTTACATGGTACAGCGCTGTGATCTATGGCAGCACTGTACTGGGGACAGCCGTATTACACGGCTGTCCCCCTGGGAGGCTCAGAAGCAATCGGCTGTCATCATGCAGGATATCAACCATTCTAGTTTTAACCATTTAAGCCTTCTGGACGTAGAGGCTACGTCCAGAAGGCCATGTGCGCTCCCGCCTGCTCCCGCGGCTGATCGCACGCGTGAACGCGTGCTCCCGGCTGTGGATCGTTTGTCCAGGAATCAATGAATCGGGACATGGAGCCCGATCACTGATTCCTTTCCCCAGCAGAAAAAGCGACTGCTTCTCTCGGAAGCCTCGCTTTTTCTGCCTCCTACGTCCCCCTACGTCCCTCTAAGCGTACATGTAAGCGTACATGTTACGCTTAGAGTGACGTCATGTAAACAAACTCAAGGTTGCCATCTTGTGGCCAAAAAGTAAAACTACATCTACATGTAAAAAAACAACAACACATATTTACATCAAAAAATTACTATTTACATCCCGCCCTCCCAAAAATACCCAAATAAAATGTTTAATAATAATTAAAAAAAAACTTACAATAAAAAAACAAAAAACATGTAAATATTTACCTAAGGGTCTAAACTTTTTAAATATCCATGTGAAGATAAAATATTTCTATTTTTTTTATTATAAGCTTGTAAATAGTGATGGAAGCAAAACGGAAAAAAAATGCACTTTTATTTCCAAATAAAATATTGTCGCCATACATTGTGATAGGGACATAATTTAAACGGTGTAATACCCGGGACTATTGGGCAAATACAATATGTGGGTTTTAATTATGGAGACATGTATTATTTTAAAACTATAATAGCCGAAAACTGAGAAATAATGATTTTTTTTCCCGTTTTTTTCTTATTCTTCCTGTTAAAATGCATTTACAGTAAAGTAGCTCTTAGCAAAATGTACCACCCAAAGAAAGCCTAATTGGTGGTGGAAAAAACAAGATATAGATCAGTCCATTGTGATAAGTAGTGATAAAGTTATAGGCTAATGAATGGGATGTGAACATTGCTCGGATATATAAAGTGAAAACGACTGAAGGCTGAAGTGGTTAAATCGTCTCACCTATAAATCCGTTATAAACACATTGTATAATTAAATTATATAGGAAGCCTAGGTTATGCAAATTGTAAACATTTTATAAATTACATTTAAATATTAGCTGTAGACACACATTTAAAGTCATTTTAAAATATAGTGATGCTAAAAGGGTTAACCCAGGAGCTTTATAGGTGCACCTATAGATGACAAGTTAACGGTAATTTTCTCTTCAGGCCCCTTTATGAGTAATCCTATGGCATTTACTATATTTTCATCAGCTCACAGCTCTTCAATCCAACCCGTGTGCAATTCTAGCACTCCTCTAGTGAAATACGCTCTCATTACGTTCATATGTATGTATGTATGCACAACCTCGCAGCCAAAGCATCAACTAATAGTGCAGGCAGGTTTTCCACAACTCTCTCCAGAAAGTGCACTATGAGCCTGATTCACTAACCGGTGCTAAGCCGGTTAGTGAGCCCTAAAAGCTAGTGGGCGCAAACCATGGAGTTAGGTGGTTTGCGCCCATACATCGCGCACAGCCCCGCTCAGTGCGCGCGCGCAGCGTGGTACGCCGGTAATAGTGCGCAGTGTGACGATAACGTCGCACCCGCTGCCCTGTAAACGTTGCACTTGATACGCTGAAAACGGCGCATCGGGTGCCCTCTGAAGCAGCTCATTGATACGCTATTTCGGGGGCACCCGATGCAACGTTTACAGGGCAGCAGGTGCGACGTTATTGTCGCACCGCGCACTATTACTGACGCACCACGCTGCGTGCGCACTGAGCGGGGCTGTGCGCAAAGTTGCTTTGCGCGGCTGTTAGTGCATGCAAAGATACTTTAGGGGCTCTAAGTGGCTTTTCACTCCGGCGCTAACACTTAGCGCCGGTTAGTGAATCAAGCCCTAAATGTAACAACACTGTATGCAACGGCACAGGCTTAGCTCAAACCATATGCGCTTATTGCTAGTTGCAGCCGGCAGAGCTGGTACTCATGTGACCTGCTGTATTAATGGCTTCTATCAGACTTTCAAGCGGTTCCACCAAGCGGTAATGTCCATTTCAATTTTCATGCAACGGCATCACCTGGGTGCATAGGCTGACGAGGAAGAGAGCGGAGGCACGGGAGGACCAGCGTGATGATGTTCAACCATGTGACGCGTTTCGCCCAATCGGCTTCTTCAGACATGATGACTCAGATGTGCCCGCCTCTTGTCTTTAATAAAGGCAAGAGGCGGGCACATCTGCATCATCACGTCTGAAGAAGCCGATTGGGTGAAATTTATACAGCAGGTCATGTGTGTACCGGCTCTGCAAGAATGAGGACACGCGCAGCCAGGGCCGCTCAGGCGCACTGAAATGCAGCATTAAAGTCGCAAAAACCAGTAAGTGAGCCAGCGGTGGGGACCAGAGGATCGTTTTGTCCCAGTGCTGGCACAGGATGTCTATGGGGGGGGGGGGCATTAGAAGCCCCAGGTAAGTTCAACTCTTTTTTTTTTTACTCCTTACAGTTGTCCTTTAAGCCACCAGCAAGCAAAATAATACTCAGAATATTTCTGATGGTACTTTTGGTAAAGTGCTGAAAATAAATTTTAAACAGAAGATGAAATTATCTCAGAGGAGAAAATTGAATTGAATATGGGCCTAAATATTACGAACATAAGCGTGCAAAGTTATTAGTATTAGTATTGCTTTATACAGTATCAACTGCACCATCAACTTCTGTAGCTCTGTACAATATACATACAAGAAGACATGGGTGCATGAGATGAAAGGGGTACTACTTAAGTATGAAAATTAGTACAAATTATTCACCAATAAATATACAGCAGTTACAAGAAACGTTATAGATAGGGGACTATTAGTAAAGCAAAATGAACAACATATGTCTGCATTGGGTTTTGCAGCGAGAGAAATCTGATCTCGCTGTAAATGAAAAAAAAATGAAGACTTAACATTTAAAAATAAGATTGTAATTAGAACCCTTCCCCCACACTATCCTGAAGAAAATAAGTGTCTGGATTTCCTCTTTAAATAATGTGTTGTAAAATAAAGTTTGGCTTGCATTTGTTGTTTAAATCATAAAGACTCACCTTTTGTCCCCACATGATATGTAGTGTTGAATAAATCAGCCCAATTACATAATTGAAGAGGAATGTATTACAGATGACACTAAATATGCAACTTTTAGAGGCTCTTCATAATGATTCTGTCAGGTGAAAAGGGCATTAACAACGGTGTGCATTCTTATAAAAAAAACAACCTGATGCATTTCTGATCTGAATTCTAAGACATCTAAACATAAAGACAGCAGATTATTTAGGAGGTCACAGTAAGGGCTGTATTTGCTACTGAGAAGGTGGCCACTATTTTGTTTTTCAGGAATGCTTACACTGAAATGTATGCAATGCTATACAGTTATTATGTGCATACCATAGAAACAATTACAGCATAAAAATAGCATTCTTAATCTAAGAGAAATCAGGACCTTTCTAATTATAGAATTCACCAGCTAAGAATAGTTCAGTCTCTATATGGGCCAGGAAGACTGCTGGTCCAAAGTGGAATGTGAACTATGGCAAGGTTCAGTATCTGGGCCACACAGAGTTCAAATTTCAGGCTTGAAAAAAAATGCATGATATTGAAACAGCAACACTTTGGGCTATTATGAAAATGCAATTTTAACGATAGTTACCCTACAGTAAATCACAATAAAAGATATGATCCAATGCAAAATACAAGGTAAAAGGCACATTTACCGCCTATTTTATCTCATTCACAAATCCAAACTACCCTCTTTGTTTTTGAAATGCCCAGCTTATGTCTTTCCCATCTATAGACTCTTATAGACTCTTAACAGACATAGGTACAAGCCTTCTTTTAGGCTGCCCCATTCAATACATTTCTCTTGCTTATGCCATGAGACTTTTATAGACCTTGTGGACTGGTCCTTCAGAATCTGCCTTTTTAAAATGTTCTACACATTCATTTTAAATGTTCACTCCGTAAACTGCCATAGCCTGCAGCTGCTACCATCTCTCTTAAAGAGGAACTCTAGTGAAAATAATGTAATAAAAAAGTGCTTAATTTTTACAATAATTATGTATAAATGATTTAGTCAGTGTTTGCGCATTGTAAATTCTATTTACATTCTGACATTTATCACATGGGGACATTTTTACTGCTGGCAGATGATGTCACTGGAAGGAGATGCTGCTTGCTTTTTTGGCAGTTAGAAACAGCTGTTATTTCCTACAATGCAACAAGGCTCCCACAGTGTGATGTCAGGAGTGGACCTCAGAGCTGTGAGGTGCTGACATCACACTGTGAGGGGTTTCACCACAAACTCAGCCATACAGAGCCCCCGATGATCCAGCTACTGATTGGGATGAAGTTCAATTCTTGGTTACGGTTTCTCTTTAACTCCAAGCCCTATCTCATAGAGCCCTATGAATTCATGTCATGCACTGTTGAGGAGCAAAACTCAGAAACAGGCTGTATGCATGTTAGATTGCTGGGACTCTGTACAATTTATAAGCTATAGATACCCAGTGATTCTGGATGTGTGCCTGGCATGTAAAGCTGAATAATCAGTAGCCTAACAAAGGAGATTGGGGCCCCAGTGCAAGGTTTACATGGAGCCCCAACCACTGTATTGATATGGAGCCCGAAAACCTACCAAGGTCAGCTGTAGTGTCAGAGAGGTATAATCAGAGTAAGAAAATTGCTTTTTAAGGATTACCACTATTCAATGCACAATTAGAGGTTTTAATTATCAGTATAAAACCAATAAAAATCTGAATGAAGGAGGGCTCCCATTGGGCCCCTCTGGTCTAAGGGCCCCAGTGCGGTCGCAACCTCTGCATCCACTATTGCTACCCCACTGTGAATAATTCTGTTTTAAAAAGGCAAAATTACATTTAGCTTCTTTACTAATTGTTATGTTAGTCCATATCTCAAAATGTAGTCCTTCTGAGGCAGAGTCTTCTACTCCTGTGTCATATCGATATTCTTCTGTGCCTTGAATTTGAAATCTGCAGCCCTTGTTCCATCTTGAGAACCGTGTGTAGTTAAATCCAAGACTTGCTTATAACTGTGTAAGCCTAGCATAGGTCTAACTACACTGGCTCTCGTCCTGCCATTGCAATTGTAGACACCCGCTACTGCTAAATTCAGCCGTCTAAGGACAGTTTCATTGGCTCCCGAGGCTGTAATCAGTGTGAGCAAATCACAGTGATCACAGACTGAAAATATGTAAAAGGCTTCGGTCCTTAAAGCGGGATTGTCACCATAAAAATTTAATTTCAACAGCGACTGGTCTGAGTGTATTAAGTGATAAAGATGCTAATCCTGCATTTAAAACGTTAAAAACTTTTTCTGCTGTTATGATTTGGAGTTATCACATATTTAAGGAGCACTGGCCCTTAGTAGTCAGTGCCAAACAGTTGCATGCTGGGGATTCTTTTTATCTATAATATATTCCTCCTCTTCCATTTATTTCCCTGCCTAGCTGCTTATCTGAAACACGATCCCATGCTCACTTGTGTTTACAAGCAAGGCTGAGGTGACTCAGTGATTGGAGGAGAAAAGAAAACAAGTAAAGGGCAGAAATGACATCAGGATTTAGCCTAAACTGTGGGCAAAAGACATGGTTCCCGCCAGGAACAGAATTCTCTTCATTTACTTTATAAAATTCACTGAAATCAAAATGCGGACAGTACAATAGACGTGTTATGTAAGTAGATCAAGTATTTATCTACTTATATATTTTTTTCCCTGTCATAGTATGGCCTACTGTAATCCTACTGCTTTAAAGAGGAACTCCAGTGAAAATAATGTACTAAAAAAAGTGCTTCATTTTTACAATAATTATGTATAAATGATTTAGTCAGTGTTTGCTCATTGTAAAATCTTTCCTCTCCCAGATTTACATTCTGACATTTATCACATGGTGACATTTTTACTGTGGGCAGGTTATGTAGCTGCTCCTAGCTGTTTTGGCTGTTAGAGAAAGCTGTAAACAGCCATTTCCTGTCTGTGAACATTGTTACATTGTGGCAGTTTGCCCAGAGTACCGCGGTACCAGAGTTTCTTGTGGTAGGGGTTTCATCACAAAATCAGTCATACAGCGCCCCCTGATGGTCTGTTTGTGAAATGCAATAGATTTGTCATGTAAAAGGGGGTATCAGCTACTGTTTGGGATAAAGTTCAATTCTTGGTCGGAGTTTCTCTTTAAGGTGCCAGAGTTGCACAGTTCCAAGGAGATTAATGTACAGAAATGTGTAATGTTTTCACTTTGGAAAGGGTAATAAAAATAAAGACTGTCAACATGGGTTATCTTCTTGATTGTGAGTGCCATATTGGCAACTGTTATGATTTAATGGATTGAGTGTACTCTTATATACTGCATAATTCGAGGACACATACTGCTGGTGTATTTAGAACAAACCTATTGTGCCCTATGATTATTTCTATTTTCTTGCTTCTGGTTGTTACAAGTTAAACGAATTACCTTAGCATTTCAAATGCAAAGCCAGTTGATTTGTGTGGGATATTCTGTACTGTGGGAATGTCTTTAGCACCAGGCACTGCTACTTTAAAATGAAAAGTCTCTTTAGCCCCTTCTTCCCAATGTCAGCTGGTATGGCCAGGATGGCTGAGCCAGACAGTGTAGGGTTCTGCCATAGTAAACCATACCAGCCATCATGGTTGATAACATGGAGGGAACTCTGCAGTAGAGTGCAGAAAGCCTTCCTCTCCTCGTCTATGTCAAGGGGTTCATTCTAGCCTCGTGTCTGGGGGAGAAGAGTCAATGAAGAGATTACTCCCCTTTTAAGGTCACATAACAGCAATTTTGGGACACAATTAAAGTAATCAGTATAGTGAAAAAAATTGCCCAATTTGATCCCGCAGAGGCTTCCCCCATCCTCCTCCACCAGCTCATTGAGTTATCCCTGCATGAAAACGGTCGACAAGCGTTTGTTGAAGACTCACGCATGTGCAGTAACCTGGACCCGCTCAGGCCTTAGCAGAAAAAGCCAAACCCAGTTGGGTCCGTGCAACTGCGCATGCATGAGCTACACTTGGAACAGGTTTCCTTGGCTATGTTTACCTTTTTTGGGAGGTTGGGAGTAGGAGTGGGAAAAAATGTCAACTCTCCGTAACTTAGAGTTGCCTATTGCTCAGTTAAGAACTGTTTTATGTCAGTGGATCGACTTGCCATACAAAAAATACAAACGGTATCTTCCAGATCAGCTATGTGACAGCAAACATATCTTAAAAGTAGGTCAGCTCCATCCTATGCTCTCTTTCCCAGCTATTAGTTCAGGTGTTTTGACAGGAACTGAATTGGGTGTAACTGGGCTGAGAAGAGACATTAGACTTTATAATATACTAGCTGAAGACCCGGCGTTTTTATCCCAACACAGAAAATTTAGCCAAATTGATCTATTCAGCAACTTTGTTTTTTTCTTGCACTTAACCACTCTATCCACTGCTACAGTATATCTACATCCTCTGTGACATCATCGAAGCCGAGAACGTAGATATACGGTTTTAACTTGCAGCTTAGCTGTGCACAATCAGGCGCCCTTCCGAGCGGGCCCCCAGCACTGTCAGCTGCATTACTAATTGGTGAAAGGGAACATGAACATGTTCCCTTATAGCCAATTAGAGACCCCCCCGTGGATGAACGATTACCGCTGTAGTTGTCAACAGCGTTCATCCTTCATCTCTCCCCCTCGGTGGCCATATTGCCTAAAAAAAAGGAACAGCAAACAGCCTCTCTCACCTTGCCTCATTTCTGCGATCATCCTGCATTTGGAGCCTCTGTTCACCACTCTTCACTCAGCCCTGTGATGCCGAATATGTGGGTCCTGGCTTGATGACATCATTAAACCAGGACTCGGGGAGTCAGCATCATGGGGCTGAATGAAGAGTTGTGAACAAAGGTTTCAGCTACAGGATGAATGCAGAAACCAGGTGAGGTGAGAGAGGCTTCGTTTTTTAGGTGATCTGTGCACGGAGGGGGGCTACCTGATTGGGGGGGGGGGGGCATCTGGCTATCAATAGTGTGGGGGGATTATTTAAAGGGGGGGTTGAAAACATAACTAGTAGACATCTGAGTAACTGGAGGGGTAATCTTGGGGGCACATCTGGCTATAATTGAGGAACATTCATCCTGGGGACACATCTGGCTATATTGAGGGGTGCCAATCCTGGGAGTGCTACTGTCTATCTATATGGGTGGTGGGGGCACATACAAGGGACACATCTGACTATACTAGAGGGGCTGATATTGAGGACACATCTGGCTATACTGGGGGGGCTGACATTGGGGACACATCTGGCTATACTGGGGGAATATAAAACTGGTGGCATGGTTTTTATCACAGTGGCTCTTTTTATTTTTAAACTGTTATCGGTAAAAACTGAGAAATAATGCATTTTTCCCGATCTCTTTTTCCATTAAAATGGCTAGAAAACAACATTTTTCTTGGGACTAAATACCCCCCCCCCCTCCCCCATGAAAGCCTAGTTTGTCTTGAAAAAAACATTATACAGTATAGATCATTTAGATGTCATGAGTAGGGACAAAGTTATTGCTCATTAAATATGGACATAGCTAAAACGTCAAAACCGCTCTAGTCCATAAGGGGAAAACAAGGTCTGGATTCAAAGTGGTTAAAGTTTTATTAAAAGTTTGACAAACAAAGAAGAGTACAATTCAATGCAACAGCATACATTCAGATAGGCACAACATGTCTGCATTTTTTTCTTTTCTAGTACTACAGTGTTATGTATCACATGCTTATAAAGTCATTAGCAATTAGGTTTCACAAGAAAAGGGAAAATGTATGTGGATGGTGAGTGAGTAAACAAAAAAGAACATGAAATACGTACAAAGGCAGCATTGTTTTCATACATACCATCAACGTAACCAGTTAGCATATGATATTTACTTTCATGAAGAGGTTTTTTATTTACATAGCTATTCATTCATGAGAAGAACGCAAAGTCAGAGTAATGCCATGGATGTGACCATGCAATATGTTTTGATGACATATCCCCGGGGAGGGCCTATCAAAGCTAGCAGCTAGTAATCAGTTAGTTTGCAGCTGGGTAGTTAACCAGCAGGTAGGAGCTTTGGCTTGTTTTTATCAAATTTCTTTAAAAGGGGAACTTCAGCCTAAACAAACATACTGTCATCAAGTTACATTAGTTATGTTAATTAAAATAGATAGATAGTATAATCTCTTACCCACCCTGTTTTAAAAGAACAGGTTTTAAAAGAACAGGCAAATGTTTGTGATTTCATGGGACAGCCATCTTTTTCATGGGGGCAGCCATCTTTATGGTTGAAAAGAGGTGACAGGGAGAATGAGACACAGTTCCAACTGTCCTGATCACCCCTCCCAGCTAGGCTTCAAATCTCAAATTCAACATTTTAAAAAAAATGCACCAAAACAGCAGTAGGAGAACAACAACATCAGAATTTCCATCATGCTATGCACAGCATCAGGGGAAAAATGCCCGGGCAGTTTTCTTCTGTACAGCTAAAAATGAGGCTTGGGTAAGAAAAATAAAGTTCTGATGCTGTGAAACTGTTATGCTGGGATTACACGGTACTTTTTTGTAAGAATCGTTCCGATAGATGCCTTCGATGATGAAATTCCGACATGTCCGATGTTCCGCTCGATTCATTTCCGCTCCATTGCTTATAGAAGTCAATTGAAAAAAGATAAGAAAAACTAGTGGAAGATAAGAGAATTGAGCAGAAAATTGAATGGCTAATAGATTGCGCGCCGAATCGAATGCAAAAAACGTACCGTGTAATCCCAGCATTAAAGAAACACCAAGCCTTTTCAGTACCGCTGAGTAGATTTTTAGTCTGGAGGTTCACTTTAAGCAGTCAGTGGAAACTAAACTAACGCAGGGACTACTGAAGGACAAGCAACTCGTAATAAGACCAGCAGATAAGGGGGGGGGAGTGGTAGTAATGAGGCAAGATCAGTACAATATGGAATTGGACCGAATTGTTAATGACACAAGCACTTATGTCAAACTAAGAGGGAACCCATTGGGTGCATACACTGAGGAACTGAGAAAACTATTACGAGAAGGTTTGGATGAAGGAATCTTAGAAGACAAAGAATTCGAATTTTTAATGCCAACAGCACCAAGAACACCTGTGATATACCAGGTACCCAAGGTGCATAAGAATGCGGAGCAACCACCGGGACGACCGATCCTGAGTGGAATAGGATCATTGACACACAGATTGGGACAATATTTAGATTACTTTCTACAACCATTAGTGAAAAATCTGCCACAGATAGTGAAAGATACGAAACATATGCTGCAAATATTGGAAACTCTGGAAGTGGGAGAAAATGACATCCTGGTGACAGCAGACGTCACAGCATTGTACTCAAACATACCACACCAGCAAGGACTGGAGGCAGTACATTATTATTTAGCCAAAGATCTGGATATGAAAAGTAAACAAAGGAACTTTATAATGAAACTATTGAACTTTGCATTAACAAAAAATTATTTCTGGCATCAGGGGGAATACTATCTGCAGGTGAAGGGGTGTGCGATGGGGGCGGGCTTTGCCCCCTCCCTAGCTAATTTATTTATGGGACGATGGGAAGAGCTACTGTTGAGTGAAGGGAGGGACAACAGAATAAAAACGTGGCGAAGGTTCATAGATGATCTATTTATGCTATGGGGAGGAAGAAAGGAAGATCTACCAGACTTTTTTGATAATTTGAATACGAACACTATGAATATTGAACTCACAATGGAGGCCAGTGAACTGTCAATACACTACCTGGACCTCACCATAGAGAAGAGAGGAACCTCACTAGTCATGACCACCTATTTTAAACCAACAGATAGAAATGGATACCTCTCCACCCACAGTTGCCATCATCCCAAGTGGAAGAAAGCCATACCCAGAGGGCAATTTATGAGGCTGCGGAGAAACTGTAGCAACTTAAATGACTATATAATCCAATCGCAGACGGTGGCTGAGAGGTTTATTGAGAAAGGTTATGAGAACGTAGATATACAAAGGGAAATTATGGAAATAGGGAGAATAGAAAGAAGGGCTTTATTAGAACAAGGCCCAAGGAATGTGAAGGAATCCCAAAAGATGGAGTGTATACCATTTATCACGGATTATTCTACTCAATATAGACAGGTAGAACATATAATTAGAAAACACTGGCCGATATTAAAGGGAGACACAGCACTTAAAAGAATCCTGCCAAAGGATCCAAGATTCATTTACAGAAGGGCAAAGAACCTGAAGAGTTATGTGGCCCCAAGTTGTGTGAATCCGCCAAAGGTGGTACACCCCTTCTGGCAAAAAGAGGGTTTCTTCCCATGCAGGGACTGTGTGGGATGCAGGGAAGCAACACCAATAAAAAACAAAGAAGTGGTCTCGACATCTAGAGGAGTGACATATAAAATAAGACAAAACATAACCTGTAATACAAAGGGAGTCGTGTACATGGTATGGTGCCCCTGCAATATACAATACATCGGAAGAACAACCAGACAACTGAAAACAAGGATTGGAGAACACATAGGAAATATAAGAAGGGAATTCACTGGGCATAGCGTCTCTGATCATTACAGAACACATCACAACTCTGATCCTAAAACCCTAAAATTTTGTGGACTGGAAAAACCAAACTATGCATGGAGGGGATGCAACAAAACAAGGGACATCTCCAAACGTGAAACAAAATGGATATACAATATGGGAACTCTTAAGCCAAATGGACACAATATTGAGCTGGATCTCAATTGCTTTATAGCAAACAGTTAGGAGAAGTAATATACTGTACTGAGATGGTCTCATAGTGGAACCACCTCCCCCATCATTAAAAAATTAAAAAATTATTGGATTATACCATATATAACTATGCACCTGATGCCATTGCTGCTGGGTAGGAGCTGCATTATATATTCAATAGAACTAATGGATCATATTATACACAAAGGTCTATATTATGCAGCAGACGCTGATTCCGCTGGGCAGGAACCGTGTTCTATTTTTTATTTTTACTTTTATTCCATTTTTATGTTCTTTTATTTTTAAACCTGTATCTGTATTAGGAATTTTTAGTGAATGTGCAATATGTATTGTAACCACAAGATGGCACAATATACAGGATTAGTGATATATGATAAAGGACTATGAAATCTACTAACTTTTAAAGTTACTATATGCTGGTACATTCTTTTAGTAATTGTCTCATGTTATTTTATGGATGTAAATGTATTTTATGTGAAACGGGCTCTCAACTAAAACTCCAGGGCTGCAGCAGTACGCTGCACATAGCGGAGTGACATCAGTGAGGCGGAACCCCTCCGCTCACTTTATGACGCTCACGCATATCCAGACTTGGAAGGGCGGATACGACGTAGGTGCATGCGGTTCCCTTAGTGGGGCGTATGCGACGTAATTTACGCTAGACGCAACCTCTCAAATAACCCTGGTGTCCAATGGCTAGCCACGCCCCTGATGAGTCACGCGTAGTGACGAAACGCGTAGGGTGGAGCCGGAGGACAACCAGGAAGCACGCTAGAACGCGAGGACGGACTGATAGACGGCGGAGGAACGGTGCAATCTTCAGGCCTACCCGGGAGGCACGGGGGAGAGCCCGTTAATAACTCTAAACGCCATATGAACTTGTACGCTTGTGAGTAGCTTTTAAACAATAAACTTGTTACCTTTTACGGAATTATGCTATGAGATCTTTTTATTCATGAGGTGTATCGAGAAGCTACGGCCTGCATGAGAAGCATCGAGAAGCCACAACCTGCAAAGTGTGAAAAAGGATTTCCCATCTGGAGCAAGGGACATCTGGCACCCGGCAGCAGTTCGAATTAGGACCACAGTAGAGCATATCTTGACCAGTCTCATAGTGGTCATTGTGGACGGGTGAGTGCGGTCCCTTAGGGGGCATCCAGATTCCTATATTTATCACTGTTGGAGTGGAGCGCTGACTATTATCTGAAAACAGTGGAAATAGAACCACACCATGTACAGATGTCCTAGGAAGCAGAGGGGTCTGCGGAACATGTGAGATCTAGTGGGGGTGCTGGCCTGGTATCTGTACACGGTGGGGTTCTGGTGGGTAAGCTTCTTTTCTATTCTTTACCATCTCCTTGCTATACTTATTTTCACTGGGACGCTATCTATACCTTACTCAACCTGAAGTATCTACTTGGTATTGATTTAGCATGCATGCATATGCATTAGTTGTTCCGTATTCATTATATTTGACATAGGAGTGATACATGTGATTGGCTTGCTGTACCATTTAAGAATATTTTTTCTGGTGTCACGTATATTTTTGATTTCTTGTGTTTATTTCTTGATTATTGAATGAGTCACTGTGATACTGGGCTTACACCCCTGGCTATATGTTTTTTAATGGTTTTTATGAGGACACCTCCCTAATAAACTTGGTTTGTACTTTATGAACACTTGTAAGTAATTCATTATTAGCTATGTTAAGTAAATAAATCAACAGTGAAACAGTTGTTCCAAATTATGAGTTATGATATTTATTAATCAATTGCTTAAAAACCACTTAAGGACCAGGCTATGCTGGTCGGATCTGTGCTGCGTGGGCTCTCCAGCCCACAGCACAGATCGTATAATAGCCAGGGCGACCAGACTTCCCCCCTTTTTTCTCCACTAGGGGGATGTCCTGCAGGGGGGGTCTGATCGCCGCCGGTTTGCTGCTTGTGGCGGGGGGGGGGCTCCTCAAAGCCCCCCTCCGCAGCGATATCGGGCCTCCCTGTGCTTACCTCCCTCCCTATCTGTCCCCTGGGCGGCACAGGACGGCGATGCGTCCTGCGCCGCCTCTGATAGGCTTCAGATCTCCTTTACGGCGCTGCTGAACTGAACGAGCGGCCGTTTCCATGGGAAACCACTTGCGACCTGCTGACGCCTATCGGCGTTAGGCGGTCGTTAAAGCAATGGAAGTTACAGCAGAGTGATACAAGGTGTAACACTCTCAGGTGAGATCAGTAACTTCTGGCTTACATGGAATGAGATGAGGTTTTTATACAGTTTTCAGTAAGTATTTCAGCAATGGTACTGAAACAGAAAATCTGGAAAAACAAGTATATGGCTTGGGAACCTTGGCAAGGCAATACCAGTTCACATGGATTTAACAAAAGAGGTTTCACTTCACATTGTAAAATTATTAATACATCAATGGTGAGTTTCTGTCATTTCCTTCCCAACTGGAATAGTGATACTTGAGATCATTACGGTGGGAGCTATGTACGTGTGTCTCCAAGGAGGGTCCCAGGCTGTCCTCCTGCATTCCAGTGACTTTGCAGTTTCACATGGAATTAAGTTTCCATCCACATTATATAAAAATATAGAAATCCTAGGACATAATGCTAACCTCATATGTTCCTATAACAGTATAATTCCTCAACAGCTATATGGATGGCTTTTTCTTTTGGTACAACAATTTATTGAATCATCCATGGCGTTATTCATATTATTTTGGCTCCTTTCTGGTTTTTGGTTATAAGTTAAAAAAAAATCTATAAAACAAGTAAAAATTAAGCTAGGATTCCAATATTATGATTGCAAATAAAAGTTAAAGAAACAATATAGTAAAAGTGAAATGGAGACTGCCATATTTATTTAAAACAACCCTAGAAGTCAGATCTGCATACTTGTTCTGGGTCAGCAGCTTAATGTATTAAAGCCACACAATTAGCAAGACTGCAAGGGAATTGGCATTGCTTAAAAGAAAATAAACGTGGCAGCCTCTATGCTCCTCTCACTACAGGGTCACTTTATGAACAAGCCAGGTCAAGAACTCAACAAAATCAAAAAGTACCAAAAAATCAAGAGTTCCAGATTGCAGTTTCACAATGTACTGACAGCAGACTGGGAGCGGTTTCAAAAAGTCTGAGCGTCCAATTAATGCATAACAGGTGCCAGAGCTGAATTCCTGATTCTAGCCTGTTCTGAGACCGCAGGACTGGCTAAGCTTGATGGAATGAGCTGGGGCTGTAGCTTACTGTACTAGTTCAGCAATTGTAAAACATAAAGTTTAAGAGCTGATTCCCAGTGGGACTATGACAGTAATGCTCAGGGAAAGATAAACTGAGCCTCACACAGTATTGTGTTTCTCTTTTGGGGCAGCCCGGGGAATTCACAGCCTATAAAAAAATAAACAAATGTTTGATTGAGTTGTAGTAATGTCTCCTGCTTACTGCTATGGGCTCCTCATTCTCTGGCCTCCTGTTATTATTTAGAGTTTAAACTTTAGAATGTCTCCTCTTTATATCTAGCAGTAATATATATGTGTAAGCTTTCCATTGTTCATCACTGACACCCACTCATTCCCCGACAACGGCTTGTGAGTCCCAGATGGCTTCAAATATAAGTGCTTATTCTCAGTACCTCTCGGTCATTAAACCTGCTACACCTAAAGCAAAATAATTAAATACAGTGTTCCAAGACTGCGCGTTAGGTAGTTCACAAATCCAAACAATATAATAGTTGGGATCGGTGTGCATCCTTGTCACCTTCAATAAGGCTGAATTCTATGGCTAGGGTGCGTCTTAGGACCTTTAGCGTGATACCACCACCTCACCCTATAGAAAGGGGCACTCACCCTTTGATTCATGTATGAATAAATCAGTGCAGGACAAAGTAGGTACAAATAAACAATATCCACCGTATTTGGTCCACAATCAAATGTGCATCCCGACACCAACCAAAAGAATAACACTTACCAGCCGTACACAACCCACATTATAAGGTTGTGTAAGAAACTTTGCAAACTCCTGATGGTCACATGGATCATCCTAACTTAAAGAAAACCTGAACTGAAAATAGTCAATAAAGTCATACCTACATCCTGTGTAGTCAACTCCTCAATCTCTTTCTCCTCTCCTGCATCCCATTTGTCCACTGTGATCAATGTAATTCTCTGTCCTCCATTTTAAAAATGACTATTACCCCATAACAGCTTTCTGGTCAGCACACTGTTAAACTGTAATATCACCCACTTGAGTCATAGAGAAACATGGACATTACCTTGCACATTCAGTTGTTACTGACAGCTGCTGATATAAAACTGACAGCAACTGGTATATTTCAGTTCTGACAAAATATTGTCTGAACTGGAAGGGATCACTGTAAGAAGAAAATGGTGAGCTTCTGAGAGGGACTGACGGTGAGGTTAGTATGTAATATTCATTTGCAGCTACGTCATGTGTTTATTTTAATTAATTTTACTCGCTTCAGGTTCCCTTTAAGCATATGTTGTCATCCTCCACGCAGTGTCTAAGTAATATGACAGGTATACCATAAAAACAAAATGGCAGCGAACTAAGTGTAGACTGCTTTATTTTAAAGGTTAAAAAAAATAAAATAAAACCATAAGATCACTTACATACAGGGCCCAGACCGTGGGTACCCCAAAATAAAAACAGCATGAGTGTGTGCGTGCTGGCCAACAATGGGTTAAAAGAATGAAATGGTGTGTCCCGTGTCTCTTTTCTTCCTTTTCATTTGTACCTACTTTGACCTGCGCTGATTTATTCATATTTTATCTAAAACTTTGGACATTGTTCTCTCTTGGCTGCGGTCACCTATTGTTGTCCGTTGGCGCTGATTCTCCCTTTTTCTAACACCTTGATTCAGACCCTCTATCAGATGGGTTAACAGTGCATTGGGGTCATCTAGGCTGCTGCCCCCACCTCTTACAGAACTCTCCGCCTCAGTTCCCTCTTGTATGGTAGTAACGAACATCTTGCGCCTCAAATAAAACACATTTGAGTCTCCATAGCGTAAAAACTAATTACATTTGAATACTATTAAAAATACAAACTCGCATTTGGTAGCAGAAACATGCACATACAGTTTTATGGGACTCTACCCCAGGTACTGGCCTATTATCTATTCATTGTTATTTTTACTGCAGTTCCTATTTAAGAGCAGTCTATGCATTTGCCCCAGTACTAATATGGCAACTTGCCCAGCCTCTCCTCATAAACCTTTCACTGCAGGCCATTGCTGTATGCAACCGGATGTGTTCCATAGCTGTGATCCATCATGTGCAGGTCTGATTATTATTTATTTTTTCCTGCTTTTATATAGAGGCAAAATATAAGGCATGACTTTGTAGGACCAGTCATTTCACAATCCTGTTTGATACTACCATGTTCCTCCCAAAATAAGACAGAGGCCCTTATGCAATTATTTATTTCTCCTGTGTTTTCTCCTAGGTGACATTTTCACACCTTGGCATAAAATGCTTTCTAAACCACCAGCAAGCGAGAAAATACTCAAAATTATTTTGATAGTACTTTTTCACCTACTTTTTGAACTAAAAAGTGCAGAAAAGTTATTAAAAAAACCCCTGAAAAATTATCCCCTAGGAGAAAACTCAGGAGAATTTTCACGACTTGTAAATAAAATCCATTTGAAACCATCAGCAAGCAAATAAATACTCAAAATAATTTTGACAGTACTTTTTTTACCTCCTTTTTGGTACTTTTGCTATTGCTAAGTGCTAAAAAGTTATATTAAATGTAACATGAAAAATTATCTTCTAGGAGAAAGCATGGAAGAAACAAATGCAATTAACTTTTTCTCCTGAGTTTTCTCCTAGGAGATAATTTTACATCTTCAATTTAGAATAACTTTTCAGCCTTTAGCAATTTAAAATATATCAAAAAGTAGGTTAAAAGTACTATCAAAATTCTTTCCAGCACTTTTTAACAAAAAAAAAATACCAAAAAGTAAATGAAAAAGTACTATCAAAATTATTTTGAGAATTTTCTGGTGGCTTAAAAGACATTTTATTGACAAGTTTAAAAATATCACCTAGGAGAAAACTCCGGAGGAAAAGTGAACTGCATATGGGCCCTGGTCTTCTATTCATTTTTTGCCCCAAAAACATTTTCAGGGGATGTCTTATTTTTCTATTAACAATCTACATTTATTCTTAAACATTTAATCAAATCTAGTCACATGACCACATTCTGGAACATCATCATAACTCTCCAAACCCTGATTTCCATCATGAAGTTCTTGAGACTCTATTTCCTTTTCCCATGTACAACAATCTGCATTTACTGAGAGTCTGGCACTTGCCAACACTTATTGTTTTGGGTCTTGTGGGGTCTTTTGAGTGTGATTTTTTGGGGGTCTTGTTTTCCTGGTGAAGGGTCTCTCTGTCTTGCTGCATTCTATTGCCAATTGATTTTTAATTTTTTTACATGTATATTGACTTTTTATGAACTATAGCTAGTGCTTATTTTTAGAGTAGGGCTCATATTTTTCACGCATCCTCAAAATTCCAGAAAAATCATGCTAGAGCTTTTTTTCGGAGTAGGTCTTATTTTTGGTGAAACAATCTATAGAGCGTAGTGATCAGACCTACTAGGCAGATTATCGATTGCAGATATGTTAGGAATCCTGTCACACTCATGTGCAGTACAAGGCTGGGTAAGATGCTACTTGAACTGGCAGACCTACAGCAATGTTCCTCTGCAGTGGCAGACACAGTCTACAAACGGCTGTTAATGAGGAAGTGTTTGTAAACAGTAGGCAGCTGGGGATTTTTAGATATCTTTAGGGGGCAAAATCGGTAATGGATTATAGTTGCATTACTGAGCAGCAAGTAATTCAGGTGGATTTAACATTTCTCAGATTTAAGTATTCATATCTTTTAAGGGCTGGTTCCCAACTTCCCACTATATATTGGCGTGAAAAAAAAAAAACCTTCTGCATGTTCATGTTTGCATTTCTATTGAGGGGATACTGAAAAACAAAAAGATGGAGATTTTATGTGTGCGTGTTTTAATGCGTTTTGAAAGTGCTTCCATTGACTATAATAGAAGCACAAAATCCAATTCAGCATGCAGTGTGTTTTCGTTTTAAGAAACAACAGAAAACATAAGTGGGAACATTATAGTGGGTTCCTGTAGGAAAATGCATACCCTTGTGAAATGCAAAACACATGCGCTTTCCAAAGTGCAAAAAAAAACAAAAAACCTGTAGAGTGGGAACAACCCCTGAGCTAGCATTTGAGACCTGTGATTTAACAAATGTAAGAAGTCCTAGGCCCCTTTCAAACTGGCACTTTTTCAGTGCATTGTGTTGCTCAATTTTAACGCAGGGTCACACTAAAGCAATGAAAGTCTATGGAACATTTCATATCAGCTATGGCGCGATGCGCTGGAATCATCCGGTTTAATGCTAGGTCAACAGTGCATTATGGGACAGCATCTGCAGTAATGCAAATTGGCCGGAAGTAATATAAGTAAAAGGTGTCGTTTTTAAACTATTTAACATTGCGGTGCGCATGCGGGGATGCCAATTTTACCGGGTTCTATGACGGAATACATTGCTTGCAATACGTATTTCCACCACAGGAAGTGAGCAGTAGAGAGCATCATTTATGGTGTGTTTTGGCGCCAATAATTACATTAATGCTCATTAACACAGGTATCTACGAAGCTTGTTTTATGCAGTGCAATGAGATAATCTAATTGCACTGCAATGAAAACGCTGGTTGCCCATGTTAAAGGCAGGGAGTACACTTTGTTCTTCTGCTTCTACAGCACTTTCCAGGTTTACAGTGCTCTGTGATCACATTTTTCCAATCCGGATCTTTTCTTCTCATATATGATTTTTAGGATTGCAGCAATATAGATTCTAATTCTAAATGCGCGTGTAACAAACGTTGAAGAGGCAGCCGAGGTAAACAGCGCTACCACCGCAGCTGCCTCCAGCTCCCTGTCTAGCAATGTATCCGTGCCTCAGGCATCTAGCACGCCGAGGACGGGTCTGTCAGTTGCATATAGGGTTGCTTTGTCGCGTGCGTGCGCGCACAGACAGGACCTTTATGCGGGGAGGAGGCGCGTCAGCTGACCGGCCGGTCAGCTGACGTCAGAGGAGACGCTCGCCGCTCCTCATTGGCTGATAGGAGGGGGCATGCCAGAAGGGTCTCCTCTGCTTCAATAGCCTAACTGAATCACTCGCAACTTGTCTGCTGTTGCGAATACTTTGTGTTAGCGCTCAGACCCTTAGATAGTTCCGGTGTCCTTTGATCCGGGAGGAAACCGGGGATTTCACACAAGATAGGAATTGTTTGATAGCCTTAAAGATAACTCATTACTGTGTTATTATTTGTGCATGACTCTGGCTCGTTCTGACTACTCTTCTGCTCAGTGATTCTGTACCTCTGCCCATCTGATCTTGCTGCCGACTCTGCCTGTTATACCTTTCTGTCTCTGCCTTCCGATTTTGTACTGCATCTGTCTGTCTGTTGCCAACCCGATCTGTCTGACTACTCTACTCTCACTAGAGGGCCCTTGACTCTGGTGAGGGGCGCTGTACTGTTAGTACCCGCCAGCTCCTCTGGTGAGGTATAGCTAAACCTATCAGTACTACTGTTGCACAAATCACATATTGCTATTGTTGTCACATCAGCTTCTGATATACCGGTATTATAGGTGATTCTGCAGATCACCATATAATCAGGTATATATCTGCATTATAGGTGATACTGCAGATCACCTAATAATCAGAATTCTGTTCTTTGCTGACACATATCATTACAGCACGCAATGTCCAGGAAGAAGTAGGATGCTGTCTAGTTTTATTCAAAACAGAAAAACGTGCAAACGAAACACGGACTAATGCAAAAGAAAACCTTTGTTTCTTGACCGGACCATTACCTCCAATGACAATCATGGCAGTGTGCATTTTGCCATTTGCTGCAAAACACACATAATTCAAACAAGTGTGCTCCATACCTAAACAGGGATCCTCAGATATCTTCAGATCTACAATAAATAATGCGTTATTGTTATTACAGTGTATTGATCAGTGGAATAATTGGGGTAGATTTAGCATATCTCTTTAATAGGTAAACGTATCCTTTAATTCAAGTTTTTGGACCTTTGCTGTAACAAATCACTCCACCCATAAGCTCCCAGTTTGCATGACATATTCCACTTACAAAACAATATTATATGTAATTATCCAAAAGCCGTATAAAGTGCTGTCTATATCTTTTTAACTGCTCTTCTAATATCGCAAATAACTCTCCATCCTGAGTCAAAACTTTATTGTTCTTATATTGTATGCTACATACTTATATTGCATCATTAATGTGAAACATGATTGGAAACTATGAGGGTGATCTTTCCTATAAACATAAATTAATATCTATCACTGAACAGTGGAATCATTTATCCAGTTGCACTTGTTGATTTTACTTTAATGGATATATATATATATATATATATATATATATATATATATATATATATATATATATATTTTTTTTTTTTTTAACGTGGGGTTATGGTTGTGAGTTCTTTGTGTTTAGAAGTATACTCTCCACCCATCCTTTACTGAAAATATAAAAACACTAATCTGCTTTCTTCTAATATTAAAGGGAAGGTCCAAGCAAAAAAAAAAAAATGAGTTTCACTTACCTGGGGCTTCTACCAGCCCCATGTAGCCATCCTGTGCCCTCGTAGTCACTCACTGCTGCTCCAGTCCCCCGCTGGCAGCTTTCTGACCTCGGAGGTCAGGGCCGCATTGCATACATTTTTACGCATTCCAGCTAGTGCAGGAACAAAAATGTATGCGTTGCACCACTAACGCGTAAAAATTTATATGTTAATGTTCCTGCACTAGCGGGAATGCGTAAAAATGTACGCAATGCGGCCCTGACCTCCGAGGTCAGAAAGCTGCCAGCAGGGGACTGGAGCAGCAGTGAGTGACTATGAGGGCACAGGATGGCTACATGGGGCTGGTAGAAGCCCCAGGTAAGTTAAACTCATTTTTTTTTTTGCTTGGACCTTCCCTTTAAGAGATTACATAAAGTATTCAGAAGATTAATAGAGCAATTGGCCTTCCAAGATGACAGTTTACATATATAAAGGCTGAAAGTCAGCCATGTGATCTCTGTTCAAAGGTAAATTCAGGTGGACACACACATAACTAACTGGATGTAAACGTTTGATCACGTGACCTGAAGTTTTGGTATGCATTACAAGGATTTTAAGTTTTTAGGGGAGAGGTATCAGTGCACTAAAACAGCACTGTGTGACCCTGCTTCAGGTTGTGGCGCATGCAGCCTGGTACAGAGAAATGAAGGACACCTGGCACTTCTATTATCCATTCTAGCTAAGACAGAAGCAAATGTCACATGATCACAGCCAGCCTATCAAAGATTTTGAATACTAATTGCATGCGTGAACATTAGTTCTGCAGAATCATCTTACAGAGGACACAATATGGTTGGTAATTAGAAATATTTTTACATTTACATGACTACATAACTATACTGATGTTTCGTTACCAGTTACCTGAAATTCAGGTACATCAAAGTTTAAATGGTTTTAATAAACATTGTGCTGTAGTATAAAGCATGATAAACACATCTCTTGACTATTCAAACGTTAAACTTATAGCCAAGAAATACAATATATTTAAACAAAAACACAGATTTGATATCAAATAAATAAATATAATAAAGGAAAACTCGATGGATGGATGTCTTTTTTCAACCCTAATAACTATGTAACTGTAACAAATGATGGTGATTTATTAAGTCTATCATATATATATATAGTTTATAACAAAATGCTTTTGTCAAAAGTCGCTGGATAGTGTACTGGTTAAGGGCTGTACCTTTGACATGGGAGACCAGGGTTCGATCCTGGCTAAGGGCACTTTTACACTTAATCAGTTGGTATGCGTTAGTACGCGTTAGTGCGTTAAGTGTGAAAGGTGCCATAGAAAAACATGGGACTTACTTTGAAAATCAGTTTTCTTTCCGTTTTAACTGAGAGCAACTGATTAAGTGTAAAAGGACCCTTAGGCCTGGAACCCACTGAAAACCGCAAACGCAAAACGCAACCGCTAGCGTTTTGTCTGAGCAGTTTGCAAGCGGATTCATGCGCGTTTTTGGTCGTGTTTTGCAACATTGTATTTTTTTCCCCAGCGGGTGCCTAGCGTTTTGCGTTTTGCGTTTTTATCCTGATTGGTCCTGTGAATTATTTTTCATTTTGTTACAGTGTGCTGAACCGCAAAACGCTAGCAAAACCGCTCAGTTTAGGTTTTGCTGAGCGTTTCTGCTAGTGGTTCAATACTTTACATTGAATCGCTAACGCTCCCAAAATGCTGCATGTCCTGCGTTTGCGTTTCTGAGAAACGCAAACGCTCCTGTGGAAGTTGCCCCATCCATTAACATTAGCCCAGCGTTTTGGCAAACTGCTAGCGTATCGCAGTGCTGCCAAAACGCTGCCAAAAGCGCTCCTGTGGGTTCCAGCCCTCAGGGTCAGTACCTATTCAGTAAGGAGTTCAAGGCAAGATTTCCTAACACTGCAGGGTGGCCTCTTGAGAAAATCCCAGTGGCTGCAGCTCTTGAGTGCTTTGAGTCCAAAAAGGAGAAAAGCGCTATACAAATGTTCGGATGATTATTATTATTATCATAAAAGTAAAAAGTTTCCAAACAATGACAGAAGGTGGTTTAAGATAAGTATTACAAAGGTCTTTCAATACATAGATATATAAATAAATATTTATCAAGCAGCAGTATCTGCTATTTACTGGTGATCACTGCAGCCATCATGTGGGATATACCAAGCAATATTTATTAGTGGGGAGTATTTAATTGAGCAGAATATGTGACAAATTCCAAGAGAAAGGGCAAGGGAAATTATAACTGCATTGTTAATATCCTTACAGAAAGAATTAACTGGCGATGACAATAGAAACAGGAATCTTGGGCACCGGAAGCGCTGTGGAAGTTTGGGTGCCACCATAGGTGCCCATAAAAATGTATTTATGGACAGAAAAATCAATTAGCGCCAGGTCTGTCTGCTATGCAAGTTGGGCTAGAGATGGCCCGAACGGTTCGCCGGCGAACGGTTCCCGGCAAACTTCCGGTGGTATGCGGTCGCAGAGAATCGCAAACTTTTCCGGAAGATCGGTTCACCCTTATAATGCACCATTAGGGTCAACTTTGACCCTCTACATCACAGTCAGCAGGCACATGGTAGCCAATCAGGCTACACTCCCTCCTGGAGCCCCACCCCCCTTATAAAAGGCAGGCACCACCGGCCATTATACTCATTCGCGTGCCTGCAGTAAATAGAGAAGGAACAGCTGCTGCAGACTCTCTCATAGGGAAAGATTAGTTAGGCTCTTGTAGGCTTGTTAGCTTGCTCCTTGCTGATTCTTATTGCTAAAATAGCACCCCACAACAGCTCTTTTGAGAGCTAATCTTGTTCTTGTGATCTATTTTTTTTCTGTGTGTCCCACTGACACTTGTGTTGCATAGACAGCCATGATAATTCATACTGTGTGTGTGCCACTGCCAGGCCCAGCACATTCAGTGACTACCTGTGTGTGTGACAGGTGCACATTGTAATACCCATTACTGCATATGCCTACCTACCTGTTGTTCACAGTGCACCCACCTACCTACGTGAGCTGAGTGCACGCAGTGTCACTGTGCCTGTCCACTACCTGTCTGTGTGTGACAGGTGCACATTGTAATACCCATTACTGCATATACCTACCTACCTGTTGTTCACAGTGCACACACCTACCTACGTGAGCTACCTACCTGTTGTTCACAGTGCACCCACCTACCTACAAGAGCGCACGCAGTGACACTGTGCCTGTCCGATACCTGTCTGTGTGTGTGTGACAGGTGCACATTATAATACCCATTACTACCTACCTGTTGTTCACAGTGCACCCACCTACCTACGTGAGTTGAGCGCACGCAGTGTCACTGTGCCTGTTCGCTACCTGTCTGTGTGTGACAGGTGCACATTGTAATACCCAGTAGTGCATATACTTACCTACCTGTTGTTCACAATGCACCCACCTACCTACGTGAGCGCACACAGTGTCACTGTGCCTGTCCGCTACTTGTCTGTGTGTGTGTGTGACAAGTGCACATTGTAATACCCAGTACTGCATATACCTACCTACCTGTTGTTCACAGTGCACCCAACTACCTACGTGAGCGCATGCAGTGTCACTGTGCCTGTCCGCTACCTGAAGGCAGCAGGCATGGCATGCACGTCCCGAGGTAGTGACCAAAAATAACAATACAGGAGGACTTTCGAGGCCCTGCTGTATATGTGAGATGAATCAACTTAAAATCCTTTAACGAGAATCTGTTATGGAGGGCAAGTCTGCCATTGCGAGTGACCAGTGACCACGGGTAATGGGCGGGGAATCCTGGTTCGATTCTGGTCCGGAGTGGGAGCCTAAGAAATGGCTACCTTAGGCTCCCACTTCCGCTTACCGAAAATCGGAGGTTCGGGCCATCTCTAGTTAGGGCTACAAACAGCCTCTGACTCCCAAGTTTCAGCCCATACATGATATTTGTATAGGCGCTTATGGCAATGTCCAAACTTATAAAGTTACAACTGATAATGTTACCACCATGTGAGGCACAGCGGAGCCGCCGTCGCACAGGGCAGCATGCCGGCGGTCTCCGCTTCACAGATGGCGCTCTCCGTGTCCAAGCCGGCAGGTTCCGCCACTCATGCGGAGCCGCCAGCACAGAGCGGGACACCGCCGCCGCTGGCAATATGGCGGCGGGTCCCGTAATTCACCCAGCGGACTTCGGAGCGCACGCTGACCTGGAGCCTGGCCTCTCTGACATTCAGAGGCAGAGGCTCATGCGCACGCGCGCGAGGCGACAGGACTCTTACCTCCTACGAAGGAAGGTCAGCTGACTCTCCAGTCAGATGACCTCAGGAGGTCTCCGGATTGGCTTAGCTCCTGGGCGGGCTGGCTGAGTTACACTCAGCATAAAAAGAGCTGGATGTCAGTTCTTCTTTGTCTGCTGTCGTGTAAACACTTCTGTGTTAGCGCTCAGACCTTAGTGCAGTGCCCTGGTGTTGATACTAAGGACTTCACACCTTAGCTTAGGATTATTATTGTATATTGATCTGTGTTTTTACTCTGGCTATCCCTGACTACTCTATCTCTTGCTGATTGTGTGCTTTTGCCTATCTGATCCTTGTTGCCGACTCCTGCCTGTTCAACGATTTCTCTTCTGCCTTCCGCTCCTGTACTGCCGCTGCCATCTCTGTTGCCGAACCCTTGCCTGTCTGACCTTTCTCCCTTCAGTGGAATGTCTCCCACTGGAGGGTCAACTCTGAGGCTTGCCTCTCCGAGACGCCTGCCCCAAGAAGACGATTACTGCTGGGGGTCGAGATTCCTCACTCAGTCTGGTCAGAGGATCTCACGCACGGGGTTCCCATTCAGAGGTAACCACACCTTTGAGGAATTACCGTGTGGTGGACATTTCCACACCATCTGATATATTACTGTCTTTTTGTGTTTTTTGCTGGTGTTCAGAGGTTAGCAATATATCGGATTATCGGTGATACTGCAGATCATTGATAATCGGGTATATATCTGAATCCTTGGTGATACTGCAGATCGCCAATAATCAGATACTCTCTGCGTGCTGACACCGATCATGACACACCACTGACAGGAACTTGTTTAGGGTGAAAGGCCTGGATGGGGTAAGAGGGGCAGAGAAAGAAGAGAAAAAGTGGAATCCAGAGAGAAGAGATGAAGATAAAGGATAAAGGAAAAGGGAGAAAGAGAAGAAGGGAGTGGGAGAAGTGCACTAGAAAGAGACCATTGATGACAAGCCTTAGCATAGCTGTCTAGATAACAGATTTCCTCTATACTAAACTGGAAAGTGGTTCTCTGTTTTTTTTAATTTATTGATATTTAGTTTGAAAGTAAATTAAAACTGAAAAAGCAAGAATATATATTTTCAAGCCTAACCTCACTGGAGGCCATTTTTTTATCCTTTTTATTAATCTGGTTAAGTTTCCCAAATGATTATTTCATTAGTGAAGTTTTAGGTGCTTTTCCCATTGTTAGGATATTAGCTTTTACTTGCATGTGGCAATGCATAGACCTTTAAAATGAGCTGAAGGACAACTGTAATAAAAAAGGCTCTGGAAACCTTAGAACCTTCCTGTTCCTCTCTGAGTCCCCTCATTTCACCGCTTGCTCCCCTCACTCTAGCTTTTGGTAAAGAGGCCTTTGGGTCCCCTTGGAACTTGCCCGTGCGCAGTACAATGCTGCTCATTTTCATCAATATTGGGAGACCCAAGTACTTCCGAGGAGCCCTGAAGACACAGTGGCAGATTTGAATGTGGGCCCAGAAGTTGAACTAGGAGGGACGCAGAGATGAACAGGAAGGCTCTAAGGCAGGGGTCCCCAAACTTTTTCGGTCAAGGGCTGAGTCAACATATTTCAGACTGCTGAGGGGCTGGAACATACATAAAATGATGTTGAAAAACATTACATTGAATCTACGTTTTGATTCCCCCAATCATGCCAGGAGGAGAACTCCCAGCAGCAGCCATTCAGTCATGCACGCGCGAAGAACGTCTTTGTGCACTAGACAGTGAAGTGTACCCAGGTGACAACCTGCTGGTTAGTTGGACAGAAGTGCCACCTGATGAAGAATTGGATTGGAAACCAAAGAATGAATACTCCCTGGCTTCTACAGTATTTGGATGGGTGGTGCTAGCATGGGTGGTGCCAGCACTACTATTCTATATGCGGGCCACTGATATTTAAAGCTGCAGTGGGCCGTATCTATAAATTATATGTTTTGTGTTTGGGAAGCCAGTGAAAAAGCCTCGGCAGGCCACATTCGGCCTGGAGGCCATAGTTTGAGGACCACTGCTCTAAGGAATTCAAAGACTTTCCTCCTCTTAGGTGAGTATCTAACTTTTTGTTTTTGTTGGCTACAGTTGCCTTATAAGGAGTTAAGGGATATGTTGAAGTAAAACTGAGTTAGGTTTGGAAGTTGTTCACTTGAGACCACTTTGGCAAAGTCCAGTACCTGTCTCTAAAACATGGAGATCGTGGAGCCGAAACTTCAAATATGAAGAAAGGAGTTAGTGTTTCTCCTACATCTTCAGCCTAGATTGGAGGTTGTGCAGATTCATTTTTGAACTTAAAGGGCGTTTAAAACCATTTAGTGAAAATTTTATAATTTATTTCTTCGGTACTGACATGGATGAATCTTTTGTAAATTAGAAGGCATATTTTTTTCCCATATTCTTCAAGAAGTTCCTGCCAAAATGTATCTCCTATTGGAGATGATTAACAAAGCCTTTCTCTTGAATTCACTCAGCTTATTTATTTTAATCTCAACTGTAAAAAGAGCTAACGCACCAAAAACAAACCAGCGCCCTCTAAAAGGTTAGAAATGTAATGATGATGTGAATCAGGAAATTGTACTAGTGATAGTAACTTTCTGGTTAGAAAGCTGTGAAGTTATTTTGTAGATATAGTTAGAAAGGAGTAAAGAGCCAGCCATAAGATAAGTTTTTCAAATCGACCCCGATGCATCCTGTACCATTTACTGTGGTTCACATGGTATAAGCACATGTTTTCCTGTCTAAAACCTTGGTGCAGTGAATGTAAAATCCAACAACTTTTAAATCAGTATGAGCATAAATCTTTTTAACAAAGCTTTTTGTTAACTTGTTTCCATTTGTATTCTACTTTTTTACCTTATTTGTTTTTATGCTAATAGTTTTTAAAAATATATTTTATATTTTATCTATAATGTTATTTATATTTTTTTGTATTTTAACCATTTCTCAAATAATTTATATGCATTTCAAGTAAGTTTGTCATTATAGTATACAGTATTCTACATCAGTAATTATTCACCCTGGCCCTGATAAATAAAGTTTGTTTAAATATCCTAATTCACATCAAAGTTCTTAGGTATGTAAAAATTTTTTATAGAAATTGGAGAAAAATCTCATTGTCACAAAAGATAATTTCCAATAGGTAATTTCCAAGTTAACAAATCATTTGTATTTTAGAAAAATTACCATTAATGGGCACCTTAAGGCTGAATGTGAATTTAGAATTACAGCCTATTTAAATTAATGAGCTGCTTCAGATTCACATGTGAGGACAAATAATAGTGCCTGCTACATATTTTCAGACATTGCATCTGAATCACCATAGCCATGCATGGCACGGCTAGATAGAATCGGATGTATTTTAGTGTTAATGCTTTTAATTTGGAAACAGCCATGGCACCCTAGTGGAAATGTAGTCATAGGGCCCGTTCACACTGACATTTCCCTGGCTGTAAACATCGGTTGCGGCGCTTTTCATTAAAGTGGACCTAAACTCTTTCACAGCACACAATAAAAAGTCTTTATTCCACACAGAGCTGCCAAAGCAATACACTGCTCTGTGTTCTGTGTTTGTTAAGTTGAATTAATATGTCTAATTAGTGTTTATCAGTAACTGTGAATTGACTGTAGGCAGCTCTGCCAAGGCAGTTCTCCCCATACAGTAAACACTGCATCTTATTGTTTTCAGTGTTCCCTGCAAAAGTGAAACCAAGTTAACCTTAAGTTTTTTTTTAGGATTTGCATAAATTGTAATGAAGATTTTATTTTCCATATAGTTTATCATGATGTGGCTAATCTTTTAGAGTGTTGGATAACTCTTTTTTTTTTCAATAAGTTGGCTATGTGGATGACTTCCACGTTTCTTAGCACAGATTTATGAGCGCTTTGATAGCTGCGTTAGATTGTTGCAGTAGGTCATTTTGGATGTTGTCCTTGCATGGTGTATCTTTCTTTGGTAGCATCTTTTGACCCACTCACACTTCCACCTTCATTATCTGTGGCTTTTACTTATTAGGCAATGACTGAAATTAGAGAATACATCCTGGCCTCCATTATGTAATGACTCACCGTGTTCATGCCATCACTTGATCTGTTTCTTTTCATTTAATTTTATTGCCTAAGTATTTCTTAGCTCTTGGCTGAAATCTAAATTTCAGCTCTAGTATTTTTTTGGGGGAAGACTGAGATTATTATTCTTTATACATGTTCTGACTTTATCTTCTAACAAAAATTTCACAGATCACTGAAATACTCTCTTCAATTTTGCGACCCAGCTTTTGACCTTGACGTGTCTCAATATTTGGGAAATTTCCAAGGTTGCATTTGTCATCCATTCAGTCTACTTTGATTTCATAGTTGTTGTTTTTTTTGCAGTGTCTTTCTACATTCATAGTCCATAACTTTGTTGATGTTTCCCATACTGTTCTGGAATTTTAGATTATGTATTTACAGCTGGAAATCTGTTCCTTATAATGTCCACAAGTTCACAATTTACATATCCTTACATAATATTTTGGCACTATCACAGCTGACTTTTTTCAGCTGTAACTTCAACGTACACTACTAATTGATGACCATTTTCTGCACCAGGTTTACTTTTTATGGATATTATTGAGTTTGCCATAACTAGAGATGGCCCGAACCTCCGATTTTCGGTTTGCGAACCGGGTTCGCAAACTTCCGCAAAAGTTCAGTTTGCGCAAATTTTTTGCGAAACGCAATAGACTTCAATGGGGAGGCTAACTTTGAAAACTAGAAACACTTAGGCTGGCCAGAAAAGTGATGGAAAAGATGTTTCAAGGAGTCTAACACCTGGAGGGGGGCATGGCGGAGTGGGATAGACGCCAAAAGACCCCGGGAAAAATCTGGATTTGACGCAAAGCAGCGTTTTAAGGGCAGAAATCACATTGCATGCTAAATTGCAGGCCTAAAGTGCTTTAAAACATCTTGCATGTGTATACATCAAACAGGGAGTGTAATTAGAGTACTGCTTCACACTGACACACCAAACTCACTGTGTTAACGCACCACAAACAGTCGTTTGTGTAGTGACGGCCGTGCTGGACTGGTGCGCACCAGGGCCAGAATGCAGGCCGTGGCGGTTTTCAAGTCCAGTGCTTTAAAACATCTTCAATGTGTATACATCAATCATGGAGTGTAATTAGAGTACTGCTTCACACTGACACACCAAACTCACTGTGTAACGCACCGCAAACAACTATTTGTGTAGTGACGGCCGTGCTGGACTGGTGCGCACCATGGCCAGAGTGCAGGCCGTGGCGGTTTTCAAGCCCATATGGTCGCTAGGCTGTGGTAGCTCAATGATAGGACAACAGTAGGTATATGCCTGTCAGGTAGGTATATGCAGTGATGGGTATTATAATGTGCACCTGTCACACACAGACAGGTACCGGACAGGCTCAGTGACACTGCGTGCTCTCACGTAGGTAGGTGGCTGCACTGAAGTGAACAACAGGTAGTAGGTATATGCAGTGATGGGTATTACAATGTGCACCTGTCACACACAGACAGGTACCGGACAGGCTCAGTGACACTGCGTGCGCTCACGTAGGTAGGTGGCTGCACTGAAGTGAACAACAGGTAGTAGGTATATGCAGTGATGGGTATTACAATGTGCGCCTCTCACACACACAGGTAGTCACTAAATGTGCTGGGCCTGGCAGTGGCACACACAGTAGGAATTACCAAGGCTGTCTATGCAACAGAAGTTTCAGTGGGTCACACACAAAAAAAAATAGATCACAAGAACAAGATTAGCTCTCAAAAGAGCTGTTGAGGGGTGCTTTTTTTTAGCAATAACAATCTGCCAGGAGCTAGCTAACCAGCCTACAAGAGGCTAACTTACGTTTTCCCTATGAGAGTCTGCAGCTGCTATCCCTTCTCTAATTACTGCAGGCACATGAGTGAGTCCAATGCCTGACACTGCTAGCCTTTTATAAGGGGGGGGGGGGCTCCAGGAGGGAGTGTAGCCTAATTGGCTACAATGTGCCTGCTGACTGTGATATAGAGGGTCAAAGTTGACCCTCATGATGCACTATGCGGGCAAACCAAATTTCCGGAAAAGTTCGCGGGTTTCTGCGATCGCGAACCATGGAAGTTCGCCGGGAACCATTCGCCGGCGAACCGTTTGGGCCATCTCTAGCCGTAACTGAGCTGCACAAATGTAGTTAACCTGATTTTTGTACAATCCAGCAAGCAATATCCAATGTAACACACAGGGACATTTAGTAGGTGCTTTTGCCTTCTGGGACAGGTATAATGCAATCAAGATTGGTTGTCAAATCACTCTGCTCACCACGGTTATAGCACCAAGGAGTCAACCAGTCAGTACGTGGGCCTAGAGGAGGTGCAGACAAACATGCTCAAAGTAGAAAATGACCTGGTCTCGTCATGGATTTAAAGGCTATAAAAGCTCAATTCTTTATTGTATCACAGCATAGGTACACACAACGTTTCAGCATGCAGGCCTTTGTCAAGTGCTGACTAACCCAACAAGTGTAAGTTTTTTGCTGTGCTCAATCTCCGACATGAAACTGTCAAATTCATGCTGTGGTCTCACGCTCAGAATCTCCATTTTCTCAACGTGAATATTACCCTTAAAGAAGGAACAATGCCTTATTGGCAAGTAGCTGTCACCTGAAACCGTTAATCCGTGGGCTGCCCAAAAGCCAATTTATTTGGGCAAGGAGAATTACATCCTTCGACAAAGCGCACTGGGGCTATGGGGAGAGACTAATTGGATATTTTGAGGCAAGAGACTATGACAAGGACAGTATAACAGTGACTGCTGAATTAGTGGCCACCTTGGATAGAAGAGATCTGAGAGAGTGGAAAGTCAGAGGAGATCAAACAAGAGAAGAAGTTAATTTCACCCTTTGATAATCATACTGAATTGGTTTAAAAAAGTATACATGAGGCATGGAGATTTGTGTACTGTATAAAGAAAAAGATCTAAAAGACATCCAGGTGAGGGCAGATTTTAGTAATAAGCCAGTCGGGTCTATGTTTGCTCTCAGAAAATGGTTATGTTCCCCTGTCTGAACTGTCAGAATTGCTCAAGCATACGGAGGGGCGACCATGTGATCCACCCAATAAAGGATGCAAAAATGAAAGTATGTGGGAATTTTTTTAATGTTTGACCGCTAATGCCATTTATTTTCTCCAATGTCCCTGTGGTTTGGGTTATGTGGATCAGACCTCAAGGGATGTTCGAGCAAGATTTAACGAACATAGAAGTGATATAAGGATCTATAAGAAAAAACAGCTTATTCCTATCACTGATGGTAGTAAAAAGAAATGTAATTCTCCTATAGGACAGCATTTGAAATGGTGTGTCCTGGAGAAAGTAATAATGAAGGAAGGTGTTGACGGTGAAACCACTCTTCTTAGGAGAGAAATCAAATGGATTGATAAGTTGAATACCCTTGCACCAAATCATTTAAATGAGGACTTTAATCTGAGGTGTTTCTTGTGGCTTTAATTGCCAGTTCTCCTTTAAGACTGTGACCGACTCCCCCCCCCCCCCTCCGCTGTGGCATTATGGGAATGGAGGGTGTGTTTATGCTAATTATATGTGATAAAATGATGACACTTGTTGGGTTAGTTAGCACTTGACAAAGGCCTACGTGCCGATTAGTTGTGTGTACCCATGCGGTGATACAATAAAGAATTGAGCTTTTATAGCCTTTAAGTCCAGGTCAAGACCCGGTCATTTTCTACTTAGAACAGGTATAATGTAAAGCAAGTTTGGGGATAGTCTCTGTGACTCACTGAAACCAGTCTTTATGTGGGCTCTACAAACTATTTACACAATATTTAAAATATTTATATATAAAATATACAAAACATAAAACCTTGACAATAGATGGGCTACTAACTAAACTGAAAACGCCTCTCTACACCCTTTGTATGGGCAGCATGGTTGCACAGTGGATAGCACTCTCACTTTGCAGTGGTGGGTCCCCGGTTTGCATCCTACCTAGGGCATCCTACTACATGGAGTTTGTATGTTCTGTGTGGGTTTCCTCTGGGCATTCTGTTTTCCTCCCATATCCCTAAAACATGCAGATAAGTTAATTGGTTACCTCTAAATTGGCCCTAGATAACAATGGACATATTGCTATGGTAGGGATTAGATTGTGAGCTCCTCTGAGGGACAGTCAGTGACAAGGCTATATACTCTGTAAAGCTCTGCTGAAGATGTTGGCAACTTTTTGGTTATGGAGATAAAAAGTATCCTATACGTTGTTCCAGGTAATGTACTATGTGTGTGCCAAATGTCATTCAAATCTGTTCAGCCATTGCTGCGTGATTGAGTAACAAACATCCAAATTTATATTAGTGGGATTACCTAGGCCACATTTTTCAGCAAGAGTCTTCTCTGTCATCTGCTTTCATGTACTGTGGCTTTCCATTAGGTGTTCTTCATCTCATCATGTGGATGCTATAGTATCCCAAAAGATTCAACAGATCTAAGAAAAAACAATATATATGTTTCCAACATCAATTCAGCAGTGTTGTCCTCTCATACCGTTTTAAGGCATAAACAAAGAGTTCTGCAGCAGGAACTGTATCCAGCTAAGTCAATACTGATAATGGTTTACAGCAGGGATTCTGATCCTTGTTTTTACAATTATATTGTCATCACTTCGGTCTGCCTTGACTGGGAAGTGTTACCTTCTTAGAGAGTTATGTTCATTGTTTTAACAGACTCTTCATGTCTCAGCCTGCTTCTATAGAAATGTCTCATTGAAGCCAGGATGCTGTAGGTATTATTATACAGTTGTCATTGAGCTCTTTGGTTCCACTTCATTATTAAAAATAATATTTTTTATAAAAAGAAGTCTGCCTAATAACAGGAGTAACTGCATAAAGGAAAAGTATGCACATGATCAGTATGGCTATTTAATTGCCCCGCAGGCGCAGAAGCCCTTTAGTTTTATTTGTATGAAGAGATATAAAAATGTGTAGGGGATGTCCAAGCAGAAACAAGTACTTAAAGTCACCTGAGCAGTTTTTTTTCTTTTTGAAAAACAAACCTCCTCATAATGATGTGTGCTGTTGGGGGTGTGAGGGTTGGGGCGGAGCACCATTAAGTACCTACAGGTTGCTGTTCTACTGGCTCCCGGCACATGTGACATGTGCTATCTGCTGAAACTGACCGCAGCTTCTGCCAGCAACTGTAATTCCTAGAGGGAATCATGGGCGTGCACACACTGCCATGCATGCTGGGAGGTGTAGTTCAGGAGATGCGAGTACAGTGCTATACTACAGTGCTACTACATCTCCTGGCGTGCATCGTGGCATGAGCGTGCATGTGACCCTCTAGCTGGTAATTATAAATGCTGGTTGGAACCGATGGTTAAGAGAAGATGGCGCATGCCGTACGGACAAGAGGCCAGAAGAGCAGCACCCTGTAGGTAACTAATCGTGCTCCCCCAACCACTGCTCCCCCAATCGCACACACCATTATGAAACTAATTTTTTTTTTTAAAGAGGCACTCCAGCCTAACATTAGTTATGTTAATTAAAATAGATAAGTAATATAATCTCTTACCCACACTGTTTTAAAAAAACTGGCAAATGTTTGATTTCATGATGGCAGCCATCTTTTTGGTTGAAAAGAGGTGACAGGGAGCATGAGACACAGTTCCAACTGTCCTGTGTCCTGAGCACCTCTCCCAGTTGCTAGGCAACATGAACAAACACTTTGGAAATCCCATCATGCTCTGCACAGCATCAGGGGAAAAAAGCCCATGCTTTTTTTCTTTGATGGGTGGAGCTTAGCTAAAAATGCAGCTAAAAATGCAGCTAAAAATGATGCTTTGGTAGGAAAAACAAAGTTCTGATGCTGTGAAACTGTTAAAGAAGCACTAAGCCTTTTCAGTTCTGCTGAGTAGATTTTTAGTCCGGAGGTTCACTTTAAGAAAAAAAACTGCTCAGGTGGCTTTGGGCAAGACTCCCTAACTCTGCTACTGCGCTACTGATTGCGCTCTAGTGGCTGACTCGCAAGCACTTTGAGTCAGACAGGAGAAAAGCGCTATACAAAAAAGGAAGTATTATTATTAACTCTCACTGATAACTAATTACAGGCCATAAAATGTGTGCATGGCAGAGAAACACTTCTAAGTTCAGGGAACAGATAGAAAACGTTCAATAGACAGGAGCTGTGAAACTTAAAAATAAAATGCTTTTAAGCTGAGACAAAAAAACTTAGACCTGTATCTTTTAAACACAAGATAAAACTGTTGGATTCCAGGTAAATGCTATTTAGGATAAGAACTATAGATATCTCATCTTATCTCATCTGTTCATTTTGACTTCAGGTTTGCTTCTGGGACTAAGCTTGTTTAAAATGGACTGAGATTAAGTGTAAAACTGTTTAGTGGAGTGATGAATGAAAATGTGAAACTCTTATTTAAAAATCATGAAGCAGTACTCTCCAGGCTAAAGTGGAAACAGACCATCCAGGTTATTAGTGTACAGTTCAAAACCTAGAAAGTGTGATGGTTAGGGATGCATAAGAACATATGACATGGTTAGCTTGGGAAGGCATCATTAATGGTGGGCAATATGCACAGGTTTTGGAGCAACATGTTCTGTCGTCCAGACAATAGCTTTTGAAAACATTTGATACATGGGGAAAGGAAAAATACGACCATTGAAACCCCAAATTGTTGACCAGCTGAAATTTCAAGCAAGAATGGGGAAAACTTTAACTTTAAAAATGACAGCAACTGGTCTTCTCAATTTCCCTTAATGACAGAGTAACATGAAATACTGACACCGCACCAACCTCACAGTTGAATGTGAAATAATGCCAATGCAGATCCCCATTGCAAGTGTGGGTCTTGAATATCTCTTTTTATTTTATTTTTATTTTCAACTAGTTGAAGGTTTTTAGCTTTGTCAGGGTAGGTGGGATGAGAGTGGGCAGCATTATGATCCCAGCCAGGATATTACTTCCTGCAGTACATACTGTATGTTCACCCTGTTTGCGGGGGCTTTCTTTGGGTGATCTAATTACCTAACCTAGACTGAGTATGGACTTTAAATTGTGAACGCCACTGATACGTCACTGTAAGTAAGCGGGGAAGAGCCGCCGCCATTAGCCAGCGGTCGGCGGCTCTTCCCGCGTGCAGTGGCCGCTCGCACGGGGAGGCAGCCGCCTCCTCCCAGCGTGAGGCGGCTGTCCCCGTGGAGAGACAGGCTGAACGCGGAAAAGCCGCCGCGTTGGACGCGGCGGCTGGGGCAGGTGTCCCCGCTGCGGAGACACCGCAGAACGGGGCTACTGCAGCTGGGACTCATAGTCCCTCAGGCTTTAGAGTGACGCGCGCGCGCGCACTCAGGAGGTAGATATGCCTGAATGGGTGAGTCAGCTGACCAGGCTGGTCAGCTGACTCTGGCTTCACTCCCCATTGGTCCTGTGTTTGGGGTGGAGCTGGAGAGCAGTATGGGTATATATACTGCTGGCTGTTCATTTCTTGGGTGTCTGGCGTTGCGTTCACATACGTGGGAGCACCCAGATCCGTTAGTCAGATCCGTTAGTGTGCCGGGACCAGCTGGAGCTGTAATCCTACACTAAGCTAGATTTGTTGATAGCTTAAAGTACTAGTTTGATTGTGATTATTTGTTATGACCTTTGCCTGCCTCGACTATCCTTCTGAACCTTGACCTTGTACCTCGTTATCTCTGATACTCCGTTGCTGAACCCAGCCTGTACCTTGACTCCGCCTCTGCCTCCTGATTTTGTACTCCGATATTTCTGATACCCCGTTGCCGAACCCTGCCTGTACTTTGACTCCGCCTCTGCCTCTAGATCTTGTACTTTATCTGTCTGTGTGTGTACGACCTGGCTTGTCCGACCTCGAGAACCGACCTCACCATTGGAGGAGGTTCTTCGTTCTGTTAGTAACCCTTCCGCCTGAGGGTGACTTTCAGAAGATACTTCCTGCTAGCAGTCTGACTCCTCCCGTCTTGGAGAGCTCAGGGTTGCGGAAGTAATCTGTACAGTACGTCTTACTGTACTGAGGCCTAGTCCTCTAAGTGTTACTGTTACACCTAACACTACACTCTACTCCGGTGAACAGAGGTTAGCCAGTATATTGGATTATCGGTGATACTGCAGATCACATATAATCTGGTATACGTCTGTATTCCCCGTGACGCTGCAGGTCACCGGTAATCAGACCTCTCTGTGCTTCACCGAGCGTTACAGAACGCCAGACCAAAAGACACTCATGGAACGCACTGATCCTCTGACCATGCTGGCCACTTCGGTGGATAGCATTCATCAATCACTAGGCCAACACAAAGCCTTAATTGATGCCTTATCAGGTTCTGTGAGAACCCTCCAGACATCAGTTGATTCAGTGCGATCCCCTCCTAGTGATGACATACGTATGCCTGTACCTGACAAATTTTCCGGCCACAAGTCTGACTTCCGGAATTTCAGGAGTAGAGTATTATCGTATTTTGAGTTAAGACCCCGATCCTCGGGGACTGAGACCCAACGGGTCATTTTTATTAAGACGTTGCTGACTGGCGACTCCCAGTCCTGGGCATATAACCTACCCTCTACTGATATAGCTCTGACCTCAGTAGAAGAATTCTTTAAGGCCATGGCCGTAATCTACGACGACCCTGACCTTGCTGCGTCCTCTGAGCGGAAGCTCAAACTCTTGCGGCAAGGCAGAGGTTCGGTTGAGGATTATGCGGCAGAGTTCCGTAGGTGGTCAGTCACGGCTAGATTTGACAACTTTGCATTAATGGATTACTTCTTGTCTGGGTTGTCGGAGGAGGTCTCCGACTTAATGTTAACAGTACCCGAGCCCAAGACAGTTGATGAGGCCATATCATCGGCCATCCGAGTGGATCGCAGGTTGCGCCATCAGAGGCAGGCTAGGGGCAGTCACCGTGTCAGGGTGACATCATATGTGGCACCGTCCGCTACACCCCTAGTAACACCTTCTCCGCCTGTCTCTCCCTCCCCAGCCTTGCCGCCGCCCGAACCAATGCAGATTGGTCGGTCGAGACTGACCCAGGTAGAGCGAAGGCGAAGAATAACAGAACAGCTGTGCCTGTACTGTGCAGCAGCAGGGCATAGGGTGCGAAACTGCCCTAACAGGTCGGGAAACGAGTTTGCCTAGGAATAGTGGGGGGTGACACCCTAGGCACACAAACTGCACCCCTTAAGGAAAAGAAGTTACTGCTCCCTTGTACGGTTACATGGGAGAATAAGTCTATGGCCACTGAGGCATTTATTGATTCGGGCTCAGCGGCCAATTTTATGAATTTTGAGTTTGCGCAGGAGTTGGGTATTCCCCTTACTCCTGTGAGACCCCCCATTCAGGTCACAGCAGTGGACGATTCCCCTCTGCAACGGAATCGTGCACTGTCTCAGACTCCGGAGGTGAAGGTCACTATAGGGGTACTTCATGGGGAACAATTATCATTTTTTGTATTGCACATGTCAACCTCCACTATCATCCTAGGCATGCCCTGGTTGCAACTCCACTCACCTCAAATAGACTGGGCCACAGGGCAGTTAACCACTTGGTCACCTCGTTGTTTTCAGCAGTGTTTGGGGAAGTTGACCCTGGGGCAAACCAGAATTCAGGTGGAAGGGGTACCCGACCAATATTCCGAGTATTCCGATGTGTTCTGTCCCAAGGCAGCAGACAAGTTGCCCCCACATCGCCCTTTCGATTGTCCCATTGACCTCCGTTCAGGATGTGTACCCCCCCGGGGTCATTTGTACAACCTGTCGGGACCCGAAAAAGTAGCCATGCAGGATTATATACGTGAAAACTTGGCCAAAGGTTTCATTCGGCCGTCTCGGTCACCTGCTGGAGCTGGTTTCTTTTTTGTTAAAAAGAAAGACGGAGGCCTGCGACCCTGCATTGATTATCGCGGACTTAACAAAATTACAGTCAAGAACCGCTATCCCCTGCCGCTGATAGACGATTTGTTCACACAAATTACAGACGCTAAAATCTTCTCTAAACTAGATTTGCGGGGCGCGTATAACTTGATACGCATAAGAAAGGGCGATGAGTGGAAGACGGCCTTTAATACACCAGACGGGCATTACGAGTACCTGGTGATGCCCTTTGGGCTCTGTAATGCCCCGGCCGTCTTCCAGGAACTCATTAACGAGGTATTCAGAGAGGTGTTAGGGAAGTTTGTTTTAGTCTATCTTGATGATATTCTTATCTTCTCCAACAACCTCTCTGAACATAGAGACCATGTGAGGTTTGTTTTGAATCTGTTAAGGCAGAACTCCTTATATGCAAAACTTGAAAAATGTATCTTTGAAGTAACGTCCGTCGCCTTCTTGGGGTATATAATTTCCACCACAGGCCTGTCAATGGATCCTGCCAAGGTTTCGGCTGTGCTGGAGTGGCCACAGCCGGTGGGGTTGAAATCTCTTCAGCGCTTTCTTGGCTTTGCCAATTACTATAGACGGTTTATAAAGGGGTACTCCACAGTCATTTCTCCCCTTACAAGTCTCACCAAGAAAGGGGCAGATACAACTCACTGGTCTCCTGAGGCTTTACATGCTTTTTCCACTCTGAAGGGCCTATTCTGTTCAGCACCCATCCTCAGACATGTGGATACGTCCTTCCCGTTCATTGTGGAGGTGGATGCTTCAGAGGTAGGAGTGGGGGCTGTGCTGTCTCAGCGATCAGGCTTGCAGGGTAGAATGCACCCTTGCGCTTACTTCTCTCGCAGGTTTTCCCCTGCAGAGAGGAATTATGATATTGGTAATAGGGAGCTCCTGGCCATCAAATTAGCCTTCGAGGAATGGCGACATTGGTTAGAAGGAGCTGAGCATACCATTACGGTTTACACCGATCATAAGAACTTAGAATACATCGAGGGGGCTAAGAGGTTGAGCCCTCGTCAGGCTCGATGGTCGCTATTTTTCTCCAGGTTCACCTTCATCATTACATATACCCCGGGGAGCAAGAATGTTAAGGCAGATGCCTTGTCCAGATGCTTTGAGGCAGAGACAGCACAGCCCTCCGTTCCTGAGACCATTATTCCTCAGAGATTGATACTGGCAGCCACTGGAACTTGGGAGGATTGGAGGGAGACGCTGAGTCCCTTTCAGCAGGACATCCCGGAAGGGAAGCCCGCAGGGGTTCTGTTCGTTCCTCTGCCGTTTCGCCTTCAGGTTCTGGAGATGTTCCACGCACATAAGAATGCAGGGCATCCGGGGGCATCCAGAACACAAGATTTGGTAGCCAGATGCGCCTGGTGGCCTTCTCTGGCAGCGGATTGCAAGGAATATGTGAAGGAGTGTGTGACATGTGCCAAGAGTAAACCCTCCCGGCTGGCACCTGTCGGTACCTTGCAGTCATTGCCCACCCCGACTGAACCGTGGACCCACCTGTCCATGGATTTTGTAGGCGAACTTCCCAGGTCTGAGGGAATGGCGGTCATTTGGGTCATGGTCGACCGATTTAGCAAAATGGCCCATTTTGTACCTTTAAAAGGACTCCCCTCCGCTCAAGAACTGGCCGAGTTGTTCATTACGCATGTTTTTCGATTACATGGTATTCCCGAAAACATACTCTCAGACAGGGGAGTTCAATTCGTCTCACGTTTTTGGAAAGCTTTTTGCCAGCTCATGGACATAAAACTGTCTTTTTCGTCTGGATATCACCCTCAGACCAACGGCCAGACTGAGAGAATAAATCAATCATTAGAGCAGTTCTTAAGGTGTTATGTAGCTGAAGCACAGGACGATTGGGTCAGATTTCTGCCGTTTGCAGAATTTTCCCAAAATAATTTAAAAAACTCGTCCTCCGGTTTTTCGCCTTTTCAAGTAGTGACGGGAAGATCACCCAAATTTTCCCCATTGCCTATAGCCTCCACTCCGTTTCCAGCCCTGGAGGTCTGGCAAAGGTCATTCAAGGACCTGTGGGGGACAGTAAGAAATAACCTGGAGAAGGCCTTTTTGAGTCAGAAGGGTCAAGCCGACAAGAGACGGTCGGTGGAGTGGAGATTCCAACCAGGAGACCCGGTTTGGGTGTCCACACGTCACTTGGCCCTAAAACAACCTTCTAATAAGCTTGGTCCCAGGTTTGTGGGTCCATTTCCTATAACCAAAAAGATCAACAATGTTACTTATACTGTCGAACTTCCCACTAGCATGCGGGGGGTAAGGTCTTTTCATGTTTCCCTTCTTAAGCCAGCGGTCCAGGTGGGTCCCACTCCTCCCCCTCCTGTGTTGGTAGATGCCCAACCTGAATACGAGGTGGAGAAGATAATTGATTCACGTACTGTACAGAACTCAGTACAGTATCTCGTGCATTGGAAAGGGTATGGCATTGAGGAGAGGCAATGGGTACCTGGGAACCGCATGCATGCGGACGAGTTAAGAAGGGAGTTTCATGCGTTGCATCCCGAGAAGCCTGGTAGGAGCTGTCCGGAGTCCACTCCTCGGGGGGGGGGGGGGTACTGTAAGTAAGCGGGGAAGAGCCGCCGCCATTAGCCAGCGGTCGGCGGCTCTTCCCGCGTGCAGTGGCCGCTCGCACGGGGAGGCAGCCGCCTCCTCCCAGCGTGAGGCGGCTGTCCCCGTGGAGAGACAGGCTGAACGCGGAAAAGCCGCCGCGTTGGACGCGGCGGCTGGGGCAGGTGTCCCCGCTGCGGAGACACCGCAGAACGGGGCTACTGCAGCTGGGACTCATAGTCCCTCAGGCTTTAGAGTGACGCGCGCGCGCGCACTCAGGAGGTAGATATGCCTGAATGGGTGAGTCAGCTGACCAGGCTGGTCAGCTGACTCTGGCTCCACTCCCCATTGGTCCTGTGTTTGGGGTGGAGCTGGAGAGCAGTATGGGTATATATACTGCTGGCTGTTCATTTCTTGGGTGTCTGGCGTTGCGTTCACATACGTGGGAGCACCCAGATCCGTTAGTCAGATCCGTTAGTGTGCCGGGACCAGCTGGAGCTGTAATCCTACACTAAGCTAGATTTGTTGATAGCTTAAAGTACTAGTTTGATTGTGATTATTTGTTATGACCTTTGCCTGCCTCGACTATCCTTCTGAACCTTGACCTTGTACCTCGTTATCTCTGATACTCCGTTGCTGAACCCAGCCTGTACCTTGACTCCGCCTCTGCCTCCTGATTTTGTACTCCGATATTTCTGATACCCCGTTGCCGAACCCTGCCTGTACTTTGACTCCGCCTCTGCCTCTAGATCTTGTACTTTATCTGTCTGTGTGTGTACGACCTGGCTTGTCCGACCTCGAGAACCAACCTCACCATTGGAGGAGGTTCTTCGTTCTGTTAGTAACCCTTCCGCCTGAGGGTGACTTTCAGAAGATACTTCCTGCTAGCAGTCTGACTCCTCCCGTCTTGGAGAGCTCAGGGTTGCGGAAGTAATCTGTACAGTACGTCTTACTGTACTGAGGCCTAGTCCTCTAAGTGTTACTGTTACACCTAACACTACACTCTACTCCGGTGAACAGAGGTTAGCCAGTATATTGGATTATCGGTGATACTGCAGATCACATATAATCTGGTATACGTCTGTATTCCCCGTGACGCTGCAGGTCACCGGTAATCAGACCTCTCTGTGCTTCACCGAGCGTTACAGTCACTTTGTCAAATGGATTGTGAATTGTTTGATTTTTTGTGTAAAGTGCTGTGGAACATGTGTATAAAGAAATAAAGTAAACAAAAAATTAAGGTAAAAAAATATGTTTCCGCCATATGTTTGAAGGTATTGTTGTACATCTACTTGTCTGTCATCTCTTGGTTTTTTTCCCGCAGTTGTTACAGAAAAAAACAAATATGGCCACACTTCCTGTTTTTGTATAACATGACTAATTAGTAGTTGGGAATTTCCTCCTTCCTGTGTCACGCTGTGGCCAGCAAAGCTATGGGCTGATCAATGTCTTCTAATAATTAGTACTTTGATGGACCCAACTGGAGTAGCAGCATATCCAACTAGTATGTATACACTGTACTGTTCTGTCCATTGCCCTCTCTGGCCTTTTCTTGAATGAATGACAACAGATCCACTGTCTGTAAATATCATGGAGGTCAGGTTTGCCGATTACAGTAATGCAACAAGTACATCCGAACACAGGGAAAATGGATATTTGTGAACAAGCCTATAAGAATGCGTGGGTCCACTCGCTCCATGTCCATTGGTCCACTGCCGTCTACGCCAGGAAACAGTCCACCAGTGGACCTATTGTGAACTGACAGCCATCTAGCAGCTACTATTCACCACAAGCGGTCTGAGAAAGCATGGATGTGTGCATCTGAAAGGTGATAAAGGAGGGAATATCATTACTGCCTGGCAGCCTCAAAGCTAGTATATTGCAGTGAGGCTAGAATGATGATGTCATAACTATATTAAAGCCTATTTTAAGGTATGAGCAAGCTATATTTAAAAAAATGTACAGTATACGTGTACTTTAGCAGATTAGAAATGAGTGTGGAGCCTGACTTTCCTTGTTTAATGCCATGTCCTTGTGATATTTACATACACATTCTTGTAGTAAACAAATCATTTTTCCGGAGTTCTGTAGATAATAGAAAATAGTGCAGTTATCAGGCAAAGATAAAGCAAAGTAAATGTTACTGTCACCCTGCTACAATAGAAGAGAAAAATATATGACTGCTCTTATCTACAAGTATGTGGACATTGCATTGGACATTAGAATCCAAACCAGAATCAAAAACACTTTATTATTATTTTTTTTCAAAGTCAGACTCAATAATGTCAGATCGCTTGTCAACTAGCAGTGTAACAGCCATAATGCCACCCACCAGAGTTGAACAATGCCGACATAATTGAGTGCAAAAATTAAAATTGTAATATTCAGTCAAGTATATTGTGTAATATACAGTATATATATATATATATATATATATATATATATATCGAACATGGTGATTCCAGCACTGGAGACTTGGGCGCAGCCGGCACCATCATAGGCCATAATAGGAATTACGGCTATAGCAGCGCACAGGGAGTAACTTCGGTGACGTCAAAAGACGGAGCTGAAGTTACTGTTAAAACATAATAATTTGACTTCCAGCAATTGCTGGAAGCCGAATTATTTCATTCCCCACCATCCATGGCGGCCTGGAGGGGGAATAGTATTTTATACGTCCGGGAACTTGTGCAGCAGCAGGATCAGGCATATACCGGCTGTATCCTGCACCCAAGTCTCCTGTGCCGAATTCTCTCGTATATACTGTATATATATATATACTGTACAGACCAAAAGTTTGGACACACCTTCTCATTCAAAGCGTTTTCTTCATTTTCATGACTATGAACATTGTAGATTCACACTGAAGGCATGCAAACTATGAATTAACACATATGGAAGTATTGAACATAACCAAAAAGTGTGAAACAACTGAAAAGATGTCATATTCTAGGTTCTTCAAAGTAGCCACCTTTTGCTTTGATTACTGCTTTGCACACTCTTGGCATGTTCTTGATGAGCTTCAAGAGGTAGTCACCTGAAATGGTTTTCACTTCACAGGTGTGCCCTGTCAGGTTTAATAAGTGGGATTTCTTGCCTTCTAAATGGGGTTGGGACCATCAGTTGCGTTGTGGAGAAGTCAGGTGGATACACAGCTGATAGTCTTACTGAATAGACTGTTAGAATTTGTATTAAGAAAAAAGCCGCTAAGTATAGAAAAACGAGTGGCCATCATTACTTGAAGAAATGAAGGTCAGTCAGTCCAAAAAATTGGGAAAACTTTGAAAGTGTCCCCAAGCAAAAACCATCAAACACTACAAAGAAACTGGCTCACATGTGGACTGCCTCAGGGAAGGAAGACCAAGAGTCACCTCTGCTGCGGAGGATAAGTTCATTCAAGTCACCAGCCTCAGAAATCGCAGGTTAACGGCAGCTCAGATTAGAGACCAGGTCAATGCCACACAGAGTTCTCGCAGCAGACACATCTCTAGAACAACTGCTAAGAGGAGACTGTGTGAATCAGGCCTTCATGGAAGAATATCTGCTAGGAAACCACTGCTAAGGACAGGCAACAAGCAGAAGAGACTTGTTTGGGCTAAAGAACACAAGAAATGGACATTAGACCAGTGGAAATCTGTGCTTTGGTCTGATGAGTCCAAATTTGAGATTTTTGGTTCCAACCACTGTGTCTTTGTGCGACACAGAAAAGGTGAACGGATGGTCTCTATATGCCTGATTCCCACCGTGAAGCATGGAGGAGGAGGTGTGATGGTGTGGGGGTGCTTTGCTGGTGACACTGTTGGGGATTTATTCAAAATTGAAGGCATACTGAACCAGCATGGCTACCACAGCATCTTGCAGCGGCATGTTATTCCATCCGGCTTGCGTTTAGTTGGACCATCATTTATTTTTCAACAGGACAAAGACCCCAAACACACCTCCAGGCTGTGTAATGGCTATTTAACCAGGGAGGAGAGTGATGAGGTGCTGCGCCAGATAACCTGGCCTCCACAGTCACCACACTTGAACCCAATCGAGATGGTTTGGGGTGAACTGGACCTCAGAGTGAAGGCAAAAGGGCCAAAAAGTGCTAAGCATCTCTGGGAACTCCTTCAAGACTGTTGGAAGACCATTTCAGGTGACTACCACTTGAAGCTCATCAAGAGAATGCCAAGAGTGTGCAAAGCAGTAATCAAAGCAAAAGATGGCTACTTTGAAGAACCTAGAATATGACATATTTTCAGTTGTTTCACACTTTTTGGTTATGCACTATACTTCTACATGTGTTAATTCATAGTTTGGATGACTTCAGTGTGAATCTACAATGTTCATAGTCATGACAATGAAGAAAACTCATTGAATGAAAAGGTGTGTCCAAACGTTTGGTCTGTACTGTATATATATATATATATATATATATATCTGTATGTGACCCAATTTTCTTAACTTTTTCCCCCCTCTCAATGTAGTTAATTTATGACGCTGCGCTCATATACCGGGGGGATCAGGGAAGCATTTACAGTGGAGACCTCTTGTTGCGTTTTCACCATGCTGACAACTTATAATTAACCATTTCAATCAAACACATCATTCATACATGGTTGAGGCACGCTATCTCAAAGATTAACGGGCCTAATCATCAGAAAACCATGACATCAAACCTCACTTAACCTCATTCAGACAAGCCTATCCATAAAACAACTGTACTATAACATCCTTTCGCCATTCCCACCCCGCCAGCCCATCCTCTCCTCTGCCTTATTCTATTCCCTCCTATTCCTTACTTTCTGCCCATGTGGGTCCTGTGGTTCACCCAAATGTCTCTCTGTAATTGCCCACCAGATATTACCAATGGACACAGGTCTGATCTGTTGGAGACTGATATGGTCAGGTAGTTGATCTGCTAATTCGGTATCTACGCGTGTCTCTCTTTCACATAACAAATCCATTCTGCTAGTCCACTCTTTCAGTGTAGGGGGGTTGGGTTTTTCCAGTTATCCACTATCATATTTTTTGCAACCATAGATCCTACTTCTTCAATTAAAGTACCGCCTTTAGTACAGTCCGTGTTGGAAATGCTAAAAATAACTTCTACTGCTGACAGATCAAAGTCCTCACCTAGTATATTCTTACTAAAATACATTATTCCATCCCAAAAAGATCTGACTATGGGACAGGTCCACCACATATGTATTTTTGGGTAAGTTATTTGACTGAATAAGTTTGCAATTACAAATAATTTGACAAGTAGATATCTAATAACAAAGAATGGCCATAAATTACCTAATGCTGCCCAATGTGATGATCAGATTTGATAACCTGCTCTGAAGTTCAGGCTAAATTTAAGTCTTGTGTTAAACATAGTGAAAGGTAGAGAAACAATTTACTTTTGGCCAACTCTGGATTTGGACATATAGTATAAACTACTGGTATGTTTTTTTGGTTGTTTCAAAGTGATTAAAACTACGGTACTTATAATGTATAAACAATACTGTATTATACTGTTTTAACAAATAAAATATTTTATTAAAAAAAAACAGTATTCTATATTTTGAAACATTGTAACGTTGTTTGTAAGTAGGGGTCTGTCTGCATGCAGTTATGATGTTCATATTTGATATAGCCATTCCAGAGAAATTCCCTGGAAAAGTCAGTCACGTGACCAAAATATATCTGCACTAATTATAGACCTGCTATGAAAGTAGGAACTTTCCTTCACATAGAGCAACCAGAAAACTCAACCGACCCCCTTCCTCTACTCCCTCTTTCTCAGCACAGAGGGGAGGTGGGCAGAGTCAGCTCTGTGCTCACCTGAAAAGAATGTTTAGAGGCTTTTCCCATCTCCTCCCAGCTGCTTCAAGTGGGGAATAATTGGGGGAAGAAGTTTGGATAGGTCAAAGGCTGCTTTCAGTCCAGCCAAGATATGTCTGACATCAGCACAGGAAGGTAGAATAGTAAAGCCAAACAGAAAGATAATAAAATTAATAATGTAAACTAAATAATGCACTATGCAACGTGCTTTTTTTGTACATTTTGGTATGTTTCACACAGTAGGCAGCATGTATTAAAGATTATTGTAATCATTTTCATCAGCTGGTCATTTGATGCTAGTGTTGTGTTTTTTATCTCCAGTTTATATTCATGAAATTACCACATTCCAGGATAAGAAAGCTTTATTTGTGTGTTCAGATAGTATTATGTGCAATAGTACCTGTGTGTGGCACAATTTTAGATATTTACTTCACCCTTCTGCGCAGTCTCGTTCCAAAGCTAGGACCCCGAAGAGCGGCCTCCCTGCACATGCATGTTAGCTTCTTCAGCAGAAATAGCTGAGCTCAATTGGATCAGTGCTACTGTGCAGGCACAGACCTGATCCGGCCTGGCTATTGCCGAAGAAAGCTGAGTGGGATGGAGCTAGCGCACATGCACGAGGCGCTGACCAGCAGACTTTCGAGGGTCCAACTGCTGTAACAGGACTGTGGAGGAGGAGGACAGAGGTGGCTTCCCTCTCCCAAGGTGAGTACCTTCACAGGTACCCTTTAATGCTTGCAGTACTTTTAAAGGCTGAAATGGTGGCACATATTATGTTGAGAGAACTTCACTTTTTATATGGAGACAAAAGCCTGCTGTAAAAATCTTGTGGCATGTGAGGTACACACTGCTGAATGAATGGACAAAAGAAACAATTTATTGACCACAAATGCTGAAATTGGTGTTTCCATATTAGCATCCCTAATGAATAGAGGTCATTACCACTAAAAATGGTTATTACATCATGTAGTATAGTTTAATGAATGTTTTCCGATGTACATTAAGAATCGTTGATCTAAACAAGAGCTTTAAAGAGACTCTGTAACAAATTTTTCAGCCTTAGTTCTTCTATCCTATAAGTTCCTATGCCTGTTCTAATGTGCTCTGGCTTACTGCAGCCTTTCCTAATTGCATTGTCTCTGTAATAAATCTTATCTCCTTTCCTCTGTTGTGTCTGTCGGGCTAAGGCTTGAATGTGTGGAATGTGCAGGGCAGCTTCTGATTGGATAGAAGTGATACACACCCTCTGCATGCCCCCTGCACACTCTGTATGACTCGCACACTCTGTATATGTGAGCCTATCACAAGCTGGTTAGTTTGTTTGTAAACACTGCCTAAAACTGTTAATTACAAGCCAGGATTGCAGCAGAGAGTGGCAGAAACAGCACAGAGGGGCACAGGAGAAAATAAGGAATAGAATGGTATGCTTTTTAGTGTAAGAATATTAGAGTACAGATTCTCCTTAAGACTGTCCTGATGGGTGGCAGTTAGTAAAGAGCTTTACTTGAAGTTGGTATCGTGATCCCTGAAACAAACAAAAAATGCTTAATGTATGAAGTCTTCAAGTCTTCCAACCAGGATCTTCAAGAAGGGCTAGGTAGGAGGAGGGTCTTACAGTTAAGAGGGTAGAGTTTGTCAATGATGATGGGGAGGCTACAGTTAGGCATTAAAAAGGGGTATCATTAGGGTTAGGAATAATTCTAAGGGAACATAGTTAAACAGCATAAAAAGGGATTGGATAGAATTAGGTATCATAGTAAATTACCACATAGTGAGAGAGATATGGGGGCTGCCATACTTTTGTTTTTCTCACTTCATATTTTTGTCTTTCTCACATGTGGCCAGCAAGGTCAAACTGCGGTCAGAACATCTGATCAAAGGGTGTAATATGTTTGAGGCATAAGAGTAGCAAGACAGCTATATTATTTGCATTACTTAAAGAGACACTGAAGCGAGAATAAATCTCGCTTCAGTGCTTAAACGCCGCTATCCCGCGGCTAAACGGGGGTCCCTTACCCCCCAAATCCCCCCCCCCCCTGCAAAATCTACGACCAACTTGGTCGTAGATTTTGCTGCTGTTGATGCAGGGCTAACGGCTGCAGCCTTTCACTACAAGGCCTTTCACTACCAGGCCACTTTAAGGATACGGAGAGGATGAGGCGTAAGGAAGTGAAGTGGTTAGGGTTAGGCAAATGAAGAGGGAAACATGCCAAAACTAATAACGAAGACAGCATTACTCCCAATAAGCCCTGCTTCATAATGCGAAGTCTATCCCGTGTTTATCACACTGAAATGGCTGAAGCAAAGTTCTTGTTGAAACACTTCATACTAATGGAGTCACAGTTACTACATGACAGTTAGTTTCCTCACAGAAGGCTTTCCTTCTTTTCACAACACACTTATGGACAATAGCAAGATATACTAGTTTCATGTAGCTAAATGGACTCTCAATGGCATGTTCTACTAAGAATTTTAATCACACCTATCTTGTCAGCAGAGTTGATTTAGATTTCCTGACTAAAGTCTCCAGCAGCTGTGCATTCTTTCCTAGTCCGATGTACCTCTCCTGGGTTTTCCCATTAGACTACAGCATCTTAAAAGTGTTTCTTTTTTCATTGGAGAAATTCAAGACACGGTCATAATGGTTGTGTGGGAAGACATAAAATTGCTACTTTAGGCTCATAAAATGCATGGAAACGAGAGACCTGGGATCCAAAATAGTCTCCGGTTCTGAATGATTGAGAATGTGTATAACAAAAGCCCATGTTAAAATGTCAAAGAAAATTTCTACCGATTTCCATTGATTTTTTTTGTTTACATTTTCTGTTTATCTGATGGTAGTAGTGTTAAATATTTTTTTTAATATTGTTTTTATTTTTAAAATTAGGAAATTGCAAAAAAAATTCAGTTGAGTGCTTCATATTTTTGAAAATTCAGATTTTTTTATACGTAGAAAACCTTGAGTACCGTATATACTCGCATATAAGCCGACCCGCTTGATAGTCGAGGTACCCAATTTTCCCTCAGAAACCAGAAAAAAGTAATTGACTCTCATATAAGCCCCCTCCCCAGGCTAGCCCTTTGCCATAGTAGCCAGATGTGCCCCCAGTAGAAGTAATTCCCTCTCTCCTTAGCCAGATGGATGATACAGCTGTGTCTCAAGGCCCCACTAGATGGCATCATAGATATGAGACACAGCAATTGCAACACAGGAAGAATCCCTGATCATTGCACCACTGGCACGCTCCACTCCACAAGCCAGGGGACACAGGTAGTCTTGAGCAGCGCACTCTTCACACCATGTTGCTGGGAATGGGGGGACACGGACACAGTAGGGAGCCAGCTGGCAAGAGCAGGATCACTAGTGCAAGCTCCTTACGCTCCTCTGCCAGTATCAAACCTTCCTCCACCATCTATTCTGCTCCACTGACTCGCATATAAGCCGAGGGGGTAACTTTTCAGCACATGTTTTGTGCTAAAAAAATAGGCTTATATGCGAGTATATACAGTAATAGTTGAGATTAAAGTTTTATAGACACGTTCAATAAATGTCTTTTTACCCAAAGACTCAGCTTTGATATCACACTGTTATGGAACTCGACCATTATAGATAGGTTTCATTCATAACAACAATCTTTGTATCGACTTATTATAACATCATGGTTTGCAAAAAGGTACTAATATTAGCTTATAATAAAGAATAGAGTTAAACATAAAATAAAGAAAAAAAGAGAACAACAAAAAAGAAAAGAAGGAAGGGAAGAAGGTGTAAGGAAAGCCACCCAGTGCTAGGAGTAGCAAGTGCAGCGAGTAGGGAAGAGAAAAAGGGAGAAAGGCCACATTTTTGACCTTTTGATGTTTTAACTCCAATATACCATTTAGATTGTATTCACAGTGGGACGTTGCGGTTTAATGTGACGTTAAAGTTGCAACGAGTCTGCGTTAAGAGGTAATGCACTGCAAGTAGTGAGTTACCACAACGCAACATTTTTTTAAAGCTACTTTAACGTCGCACTGTGAACGGCCCATAGGATTAGCATTGCAGTGCAGTAAGCTGCGTTTTAAGACTTTATAACGTACGACCATAACGTCCCACTGTGAATGCGACCTTAACCAGATCAGTTTAATTCTGTCTGAAATCATCTATCTTGTGTTCTAGAATTGGGTGTTGGGAGCATGGGCGAAGTTGTGATTTCAAGTTCCAGAAGTGCAGAAATGTCCATTTTCTCAAAAATAGGTATCTTATCGGACCCCCTGTTATCCACTATTTATTTTTTGTAATGAGTAATGACGCAAAAAAATATCACATCTGAAAAAATGTTTTAGTCCAGTTGAGGGGCTGAGAATTACAGTTATCTTGTCTAAGCAAATGTCTGAATGTGTGCCTTTTCTTATAAGTGATTTAAGAACCTTTCAAAATGTTTTAATTGGTTGGCAAGCCCACCAGATGTATGCATAGTTAAAGGAAACCTAAAGTGAAAAAAATAATTGCCCATTTAGTTACCGGAGGCTTCTTCCAGCAACCTGCAGTCTTCCTGGTCCCTTTCCAGCATCCCGCACTCAGCCATTCCTCCAGTGTCCCCCTCCAACAGGAGGACAGGAGCACATACATAAGGACAGGGGTACACACAATAGAACCGGACCCCACAGGGGCACAAACACACTCAAAAAAACCAGAAGAACACACTAGAAATGATAGAAGCACAGAGTAGCTATCCAGCAAAAGTTATAGCAAGTAATTTGGGCCTGAAGAGCTTCTCATATACCCATGTTAGGTTTTAATTAATTTTACTGTACTTTAAATTTTATCTTGATCACTCTGTAATTTTAACTGTAAAATTTCCTGTCATACAACTTTGATAAATGTGCAAATATCAATCTCTACAATAAGTCCTTTAGGCTGTATAAATTAATGTTATCATACAGAACATAATTTTACATAAAATGCCTCAAGTTATCACACTCAGTTTTAAACAACATCGTACTTATAATTTGACATATCACATGCCAATCGCTGCACCTTTTTTCTCAAGTGAACGGTTATATTAGGTCTAAATTTTTTCAGTTCATGGTTTGGCATTGCTGAAATTTAAAGGTGGAAATGTGTTGCCATTTAATCCTGTTATGTTCCAAAAATCCTTACAAATTCCAGGTGATAAAATCACATGACAGCTTCCACTTTTGCCCACTGTGTTATGTCACTAATTTACTTTCTAAAATGACTAGAAACTGGGCATCCCAAAAGTACATTAGTTCAAAAAATATCGGCCCTCTGCTTGTCCATTCTGGTTTGGTACGCTGTCTCCTCTGCCAGCGATAGATGTAAACTTCAGAGGGTTATCAGATCAGCAGAGAAAATCATCGGGAAACCTCTCCCACCACTCGACCACCTCTACAACACGAGGCTCTAGAGCGCTGAGGATTGCAAACAATCCCTCTCACCCAGGTCAATGCTACTTTAGTAGGCTCCTATCAGGTCAGAGATTTCGGGTCATTGGCACCAAGACTGCAAAGCATCTGAACTCCTATTTCACCTCTGCCGTTAACAGTGGCTGGGTTAGTGGAGCTGGTTCTGAAGAATCCCTTCATTGCTCTAAGGACAATGGAATTTGTACTGTGATCCTTTCATCTAATACATCAAATTAAGGTATTTGCAATCATTCAAGTTGGAGTGGGCTTCTTCAGTGTCCCACGATGCATCACTGCTGTCCCTGAAAGCTAAACACACCTCCAAAACCGCTGAAATGAAATGATGTGTCAGCTTGTTATTTGTACAGAGCCACAATAATTCAACATGGTCCTCATCAGTGCATGGCATGGATTAATGTGGGTCTGTGGGGTAGGACTTGAAACACTCAGACTAACAGATTGCCCAGCAAGCTCATGGTGAACGGTGAACAAGAACTTTTTTGGTCCTTTTTAACCACTTACACACTCCTAGAAGCTCAGTCTCACCATGTTCATCATCAGAACAATGTCATCTGTAACCTGAGACAAGATAATTCTCAAAAAATGTTTTTTGTTTTTTTCTTATGAACAGTTTCTCTATTTATTCTTCATTCACAATATCTTCAAAAGTTGCGGACAAAGCGTATGGATACAAGTTCAGAGTTCCAATTCACATAAAAAGACTGCCTGACACGTGTTTCACAGCCAAAAGCCGCTTCCTCAGAGGCACACTGTATACAAACGTCAACAATGGACCAAGGCAAGTATACCTGCAATCTGTATTGTATAGAGAAACTGTGTTCAGCGGCGATTCCATGCTCACATGGATTCTTGCAGTGGTGGAACAGAACTACTCATTTTTATTGTGATCATCGTCATCTGTAACCTACTGGGCTACCACATTTGCAACTTTGTTGCTGACAAAAAAAGTCCCCGCTTGTGACCCCAAGCACTGTATAATCCTATTGTAGCCGTTTCATTATTTTTCTTGACTATTGCTGCTTGTTCTGAAGTTCTGATTAAACCTAGGTACGAGTAGATTCTTAGCGTTCTACCAACCCTGGGAACTTTCCAAACTTCATCATGCCAAACGCTGATCTATCTGACCAGAGATGATATCTATGTTGTTGTATTTTAATTAATAACTGGATTAAATTTCATATTTACACAGAGATCAGCTTTTCCAAATTGCACCACAAAAAAATTGTAAAAAGAAGTAAAAGGAATAGAATAAATACCAGGAAAATGAATGTTAATGTTTAAGGCTTTTCTCTTGTGTTCACTACCTTGGAGTGGAATGTTGTTAATTTACTTTGACTAACAATACATTGTTGCCAAGTTGGCTTATAATATTAACAAAAGCTGTGTTTTAGGCAGCTTAATACAAGCTTACAATTACAATGTCCTACTCACTGAGCTGTAGTTCCCTTTCTGTTCTCATTAGGCGCTAGGGTCCTGGCGCACAGTTAGATTAATGAGTAAGAAAAATTATCTAAATTAGAAATGACAAAGCAGGTTTTATGCCAAAATGTAATTTTTGTACCAACAAGCCTAAGCTAATTTTACTAATTATAGAGACATAGCTGTGATTTAAATGGTTCTGTTTACAGTTATGATACTTAAAATAGTCAACTCATCACATAAACAAACTTTTCCAAATTAATTAGAGGAAAAAGTTGTTGGGTTTTTTTTTTTTTTTGTTTGTTTGTTTTTTTATGCAGAAAAGTAGCTTCTAACATTGTCAGAGTTTATTGCTTTCCCAAACAAATAGCATTTTTTATTCTCAGGGAAGAACATCTCTGCCCAGCAAGATTAACATAAATCAATCTCACGGCATAAATCTACGATGTAGTAATAATGCTATAGACTATTTCACAATGCTGAAACCGGATAGACAGGTTTCCTAATGCATAAACACATCCAGCACAAAAGGAAAGCTGATTTCCATTATAGTCTGCTGCATAACAATGATGAATGAACTGCCTGTCACATGACCTGGAGTGTTGACTGATTAGAGGTGCTGTGTTAGGAGAGTCTTAAAGACACACACACACATACACACACACATGCATGCACACACACGCAAAATTGAGAAACTGAAGTGTATTTTCATAACGTAGACATTTTGAGTTTTTATTAGATTTAATGTACACTGGCTTTCCACCTCAGATTAACTTCACTTTGTCATCAGCTCCTTCACTTTTATATAAGTTGTTCCAGTTTAACCCCTTCCCGACCGCCTAATTCCGATATGCGACGGGAAGGTGGCAGCCCCAGGACCACCTAACACCGAAAGTCGTCAAGAGCAATGGGCGTAGATAAGCGGAGATCACATGCACATCCCCACTCGAGTGATGGAGCGGAGTTCCGTCAACAGTCTGCCAGCGGCGATCGCCGCTAGCAGACTGAAAAAAAAAGAAACGGACGTTCTTTTCTTTGTACAGCACTGTGATCTAATGCAGTGCTGTACTGGGGACAGCTCTGTCACTTGGCTGTCCCCTGAAGGGGAAAAACTAAGGATCGCTCTCATAGGCTGATGCCCATGAGAGACGATCCTGCTGATTGGATCTCGGGGGAGGGAGAAAATAAAAATATAAACGATTTAACAAAAAAACAACAACAAATAAATTAATTTAAATAAACCACTGCCTGCAGCAGCGATCACAAAAAAGTAAATAGCCCGGTCACGCGTGGGGTGGGATGGGGGGTTGAAAGAGTCTGTGGTCCTTAAGTGGTTAACCACAGTTCAACATTAATTTTAGATTAAAGCTACCATTTTAGGTATGTACACATACTAATTATTATTAAGGTGGCCAATAACGGTCCAATTTCTAGTGAAAAATCGTTCAAGCGATCAGAAATTCTGATCGGAAGAAAAATCGTTAACTACACCATCAATGAACCAATCTTTGCTTCCTATCTATCACAACCAATCAAGAAAATCCAAATTTTGGTTTGACAAAAATCCATTCGGACGACTATTTTTTATAATCATTCATAATCGATTGTGCCCATCAACTGACATTATTTTCAACCAATCCGATCAGAATTTCTGATTGCTCTAACGATTTTTCGCTAGAAATTGGACTGTTAGTGGCCACCTTTACCTAGCTGACCTAAGCCCGTTTAAAAACGGGCTCTAGGTCTGTCACCGCATGTCACTGCGCGTGTGTGCACTGGCACCTGCGGCGCACACACATGCAACCGTCACGCACACACACACGCCCGCCTGTTGGTCCCGTCCGCCCCTAGAAGCAGCACGTCACTCCCCCTCAGTGTCTCTGCGCACATACACAGTTCATTATGAGCAGGGACACACACACAAGGACACACATGGACGCAGAGACACTTGGATATTATTATATAGGATTATCGATTTATACAGCTCCAACATATTTCTTGGTGCTGTACAAAGTAAGAAACAAACATTGGGTAAATAATAATACAGACAATGGTATGTACCCATTTACAAAATATAACATTGACAGTATTGGGTGCAAGTGGTGGAGGAGGAGAAAGGGAGGGATGATGGTGTTGCGTAGGATAAACAGCTTCTGGTGGGAGGGATAAGGAGGAAAACAATGGTCTTGGCAGTTGTTGTTTTTTATAGAATAGTGTGCATATGTAGCTTTAGTAACAGTGATAAACAGAGATGCTCATCACAAGCTCGTGATCATGGCTAACCTGTGATCACGAGCCGATTTCACCAATCATCGGCTCAAAATCATAATTTGTGATCAGCTGCTATCATGGATTCCAATTTCGAATACACCCGTGATTGCATCCAAATTCGGCTCGTGATTCCAAATTCCGGCCATAATCACAAGTTGGTAACCTGTCGAATACACGCTGACTTTAGTGGTTAATAGCAAAGCCCCTTTACATGCTAGAAACACCAAATTTGAAGGATATGTTAAGAATAACAGTGGAAACAGGAGGAAAACATTTTTTTGAAAATACCTTATCGTTTTTGAGAAAATCGGTGTTAAAGAGGAAAAAAGGCGTGATTTAAATGCGGTAAAATGACAGTTACTGTATTAACATGTATATAAATAAAATTTCTTTTCTGTTCATTCATTGTTTGACATTTAAAAAAAAAAAAGTAAATGTAAAAGTTGCTATTAATCGCTAGTCGGTGGATAATCACGGATTCCGACTCATGATTCAATGCTGAATTTCAACTCGAAACCGCATTCGAATCGGAATTCCAATTCTATCTGTGATCACGGCGAATCCAGAAGTGGGCGTAGCCATAATCGTGATCACTTGAATCCGTGATAAAACACATTTTGTTAATCTTGCCTGAGGAAATTGTATCCTATCAGGGGTATAACTAATTTCCAGGGCCCTCCTACCAAAGTTTGACCCTTCTCCCCTCTTCCCAAGGTAACCAACTTAAGCACCCTCATTTCCCCCCACTAAATGCAGGCAGTCACCACAAGTGCGGCCATCATCACCCCACGAAAAGTTTAGCCACCAATCTCCTCCCTTATAACAATTGCTGCCACCACTTTCCACTGCGTGTAATCAATGTGACAGCATAATTCCTCACCCCCACCACCATAGCAACTATGGCTGCATACTTACTCTACCCCCTCACCATGACAACCATAACCAGTATACAGGGCCACCATCAGAAAAATCTCGGCCCCATACTGGGCAAACCTACTGTCCCCCCTTTCCCTGTGTACACACACGCACACAAAATTAGTTATCTCTACACCCCCAGGATAGCCAGGCAATTTGCATTCTTTACAGAAAAAATCTGCTGTGCCCCCCTGCAAAAAAAAGCACCAAGCTAGCGACAATCTGCTTGTCGCTAGCCTTGTATTTACCTGCAGCCTGTGAATTAGTCAGCGCTCCCACGCCTCTGCCCACCTCTGTGAGCTTCCTCCAATCGGAAGCTGAGCCACGACCCAGGAAGTACCTCCCAGGTTGCCACTTAGCTTCCGATTGGAGGAAGCTCACGGAGGCGGGCAGCGGCGGGGAAAGAGGTGTGGGAGCGCTGACTAATTGACAGGCTGCAGGGAAATACAAGGCTAGCGACAAGCAGATTGTCGCTAGCCTGGCACTTTTTACTGGGGGTGGGGAGGGGGGGCACAGCAGACCCTGGGGGACTAGAGGCTGCAATAGCAAGACACAGAGGCATGTGAATATGCACAGAACATGCCTCCGTGTTCTCTTAAGATTTAAAATACCTGCCCAGGATTCTCTTTAAAATGAAATGATTATGTCAGCCTCCATATGCCTCTCAGTTCCGGTGTGCTTTAACCTGCTGAGCGTTCTGGACGAGCTGAGCTCGTCCAGAGACGCCGGAGGGTGCCGCTCAGGCCCTGCTGGGCCGATTTAGACGAAATAAAAAGGAGCACACGCAGCCGGCACTTTTGCCAGCCGCGTGTGCTACCTGATCGCCGCCGCGTGCAGCGGCGAAAGAGGGTCCCCCCAGCCGCCCGAGCCCAGCGCAGCCGGACCAAACAGTTCCGGCCAGCGCTAAGGGCTGGATCGGAGACGGCTGACATCAGGACGTCGGCTGACGTCCATGACGTCACTCCGCTCGTCGCCATGGTGACGAGGAAAGCAAAACAAGATCATCGCGGCCCTTCTTGTTACTTCTGATCGCCGGAGGCGATCAGAAGTGCGGATCAGGAGCGCCCTCTAGTGGGCTTTCATGCAGCCAACTTTCAGTTGGCTGCATGAAATAGTTTTTTTTAATTTTAAAAAAAAAAACTCCGGTCGCCAGCCTGGCGATCTTAATAGAACGCCAGGCAGGTTAAGACTAATCATCCCAAGCCTTTGTTGGCCTTACCAAACTTTGACACTAGTAGTATTTAACTATCCGGATGAAGAAGAACAGTGGTGTTGTTTGTCAACATAATCATGTTTGGAGACATACTGAAATTATTTTATTTTCATTTTCACTGTGTAAATATCCATGAAATGTACCTTTGCACAGTTCCTATAGCACAATGTGAACCCTGTCTCTGTTTCCTCCTTTATAACAATGAACATAGTAGAATTGTTGATTTTGCTTACACAAGCGTAAAGTTGTTGAGCAACTTTTAGATACAGCCTAGAAAGTGTTTGACGTTGCCACCGGCAACATTATTGTTCCTATGCTTGCCCGTGATTCAGATATCCAAAATATGCAGCCCAATGTGTGAATGCTTGTTGCACTAAGTGGGTGTAAAAAACTGCACTCTGCCATCACCTCTTAGATTTACATAGTGTTTTTGTATGAGCTTGTACCACATCATCTATCTCTGACTAAGATGTAAACTCATGCAAGTCTCCACTTCTCTTAAAACAACACAGGTTCTGGAACAGAATGAAAAGGTGTGTTTTATGCCTGCAAATCCAGTGAACTTTACTCTCAATAGATGCCAGCGATATAACCTGTTTCCATGATAACACAAACACGCTCTTAATGTACAAATGCCATTATAAGATACAAATAAGGCCCCTCCACAGAATCGAGCCAGCCTGCCACTACTTGCCCTAGCCAGTGTGATTGTTATGGCTTGTCACTTTGCAGTGCAGGTATTTAGTTGAATTAGAAAAAAAAAATACACACACTGTTTATATTGCCGTATCCAACCTTCTATCTTTCAAAGAATTTCCGCTTGGAGTGAAGAACAAGCTTTTAACTTACATATCAAATAATCTGAGTCACTTGAATGGAAGAAGAAGGCAGTGCATTGTCTGACAGCATATTTTCAAGTTTTGAAAATGTTTAAATGCTTACTTATGTCATGCTGACACTCTTCTGTCAGAAGGGTTTCTTTTATTTTTTTTATGTAATACTGAACTGCTTAGTTTACAAATCTCCGGTTTGTTTAGGGTGTAACTTATCTCTGGTTTCCTATAGCTACGTTCATAAATGATTGAAGAAGAACTTCAGGACCTGGAAATAAAATGTACTTTATGATTTTTACATATGCAGTAGACTCTCAGTTATCCAGCACCAGCGGGGATCGTCTGACACCGGGTAAGTGTGCTTTCTGGTTGCTTGAGACTCAATGTTAAAAATAGGCCTAGCTAATTAAAGGGAGGGTCCAAGGAAAAAAAAAAAAGAAACACACTTACCTCAGGCTTCCTCCAGCCCCTGGCCACTGGCCGGTGCCTTCACCGCAGCTCCATTGGCTCATGGTCCCCTCCGGTGCAGAGGCCGACCTCACCAGATCGGCATCTTCCTCCATCTTCTTGCGTTCCACTGTGTGGCTCATTGAGTCGCACTGACGTCATTCGGGGCTGTTCTGCGCAGGTGCCGAACTACTACGCCTGCGCAGTACAGTCCGGATGACGTCAGCGTAACTCTGAGAGCCGCTCGCGCAGGCGCAGTCGTCATCTTGCGCCAGGGAGGACCCCAGACCACCAGCGTGGAGTGGAGCTGCAGTGTGGGCGCAGGACGGCTGCCAGGGGCTGGAGGAAGCCCCAGGTAAGTGGATTTTTTTATTTTCAACCTCCTCGGATGTATCCTTTATTACCTTACTATACCTCACTCTATATACATGCTATTAAACCTTTATTAAATGTAAAAATACAGTAATTGAAAGTATATTAACCTTGGGGGAGCCGTGGAACCCAGTCTTTAAAGGACCACTGTTGCAAAAATCTTAAAATTCAATATGTAAACATATACAGATAAGAAGTATGTTTCTTCTAGAGTAAAATTAGCCATAAATTACTATTCTCCTATGTTGCTGTCACATACAGTAAGTAGTAGGATTCTGAGAGAACCAACAGGTATTGGACTAGCCCATTTCCTTAAGGGGGATTCTTAGGGTTTTCTTTATTTTCAAAAGCACTTAGTGAATGGCAGTTACTCCATCCAACTGCCAAAAAAGTGTGCAGCGAGCACGGAGGCTGGCCAGCATCTTTGTATACATCTTTTTCAATGAGTTTCTTTATAAAGAATAAAGATCATGCTGGGAATCCCCTATGTAGAGATGGACTAGCCCAAAACCTGTTGGTAATGTCAGATTTCTACTACCTGCTGTAAGTGACAGCAACATAGGAGAAAAGTAATGTATGGCTCATTTTACTGTGGAAGAAACATACTTCTTATTTGTATGTGTTTATATGTATTTTAAATTTTAAGATTTTGGTCCTTTAAACACAGCAGAGCCAACAAACAACCTAAGAAGTTGGCCTTCTTCACCGTGAGTACTGCCGGTGATTTGTGCTGGTTGGTTGAGACTGATGGTTAATTGTGTTCTGGATAACTGGGACTCTACTGTATTCACAAGAACATACTGGCTTTTAAAGTGTACCTGTAGTGAAAAAAGTGCCCCAAACGGGTACTTACTTAGGTAGATACAATCCAGAGGCTTCCCCCGTTATCAACCTCCTTGCCATTCCAGCGCCGGGGCACTCTGAAGTGCAGGTGCAGACGGCTTGCTCCTACGCACTAGCAATCGGCTTTTTCCACTGAGCCCAATACTCTTAGCATGGAATGAATGGCCCATGGCACTACCTATTCTTGTACTCCAACAGATCCAGACCAGTGGGCCAACTTTTTTAACATTTGTTTTGCTTTTAAACCACCCTATGGTAAATTTGTTCATAATTGTAACTAGCCACTAAGTCCATTATTTTTCTAATCATCAAAAGACAACTAAAAACGGGAATAACGTGGTGTAACCAGTTTGAAGTTGGATTGATTTATGAGTAAGGCTAGAACTTTGAAACTTGCATACTTGGTTGAAGATACATTAGAATTACTTTTCACCTGACAGTTTACAGGACCTGACCTTTGTGGTGTCAGCTCTGGAAGTAAATTTGTCATTTCCCGGGGCCAGAAACCTTGTACAGCCTCACTTGCTGTGAACATTCCATCAGAAGATACAGGATCAAACTCTTCAACCGTCCCAAAATGACCAAACACGACTCACAGTATGATTATGCTTGCATTGCATCTGCCCTTTCTAATGTAAAAATCTTGACATTTGGTAGCCATTCTAAAATGGGGAAAGGTTTACTTTTTACAAATAACAGAGTTACCAAGCAGCTCGGGGTGACTCAAACCACTAGGAATGTATAGGGGGATAAAAGAGACCAAAAAGCCCTCCTACTAATAAGAACGTAAAAGTAAAGGAAAAAGGGGGTTTAGGGAGCATAAGTCACAAAATAGAAACCAACTATGTATAGTGAAAAAGTACAAAATTTATTAATGTCATAATAGAGCAAGTTTTAAAACAAGCACGAATTCATAGTGCCATGAGACCCCATTCAGCATGCCGCATACATCCAACCATACAACCACACCACTACCTAGGATCACCTATTGTGATCGGGGATCCCAAAAATCTGCTAATAACGTGGGCCTGGGAATGCTCTTATGTAAATTGTCCTCCAAGCGACTATAACAAATAGCAAACTGTCAATGTTCCAATTAAGTATGCAAGATCCGGATCAAAACAGCACAGAAGCAAGCAGTTCAGTTTTTTGCAATTAGCAAGCAAAGCCCAAGTCAGTTTGAGAAGAGTAAGCAGTGAGAGCATATAAGCATATAGGCACATGAGCACAGGTGAAGGTGTACTGTACCCAATCCAGGTGCAGCGAAATGGAGTCCAGTTAGCTCCTAGCTGACAGGCATTTCAGGTCTCTCAACCCCTCGATTAGGGCACACGGTTTGGGGAGCATCAAGAGTCCAATTGCAAACTGTCCTTACACGAGTGCTATTGGGCACTGCTCAAGGAAAGATCCATGCAGTTTATCGCTGTGGCAGCAATCTGCCTGGCATGGAGGTTGCACGCTGTTCCGTTGTTGATCCAGTGAGCACCCGGGGGCAGAGCATCCATCAGGCCAGCAGAGAGTGGGGGTGGAAGGCATGCAGGCGGAGGATCGCAGGGCAGGAAAGGTGCTAGCAGCACGCTTGCAGCCCTGACATGTTTTGCAGGGTCTACCGGCTTTTACGAAGGGAGGCGCGTCCAAAAACGTCCTCCCCATGTCCAGCCCTTTATGAGAGATGCATGATCGGACACGTGAGTGTCCGCATGCGTCACCTCATACGCGTCATACGCGTCACCTGACCCCGCCCCCCGCTCCTGGCCAATCACCGTGCCGAAAACACGATCTCAGCAACACAAGCAAGATGTAACAGCCTGAGTGGCCAGACCGAGCGGAGGGAGAGAGAGGGCAGGGCCGAACATGGGGACAAAATAAATGGTAAAGTGACAGAAACATACACAGATTATACGCACAAAATAATCAAAATTTCTCATACATTATAACTAAGAAATGATTCAGAGCAGCATGGCACATTCACATATACACTCAAATATGGACACTATAGAGCTGCATAAATGCAGAAATGTGTCCAAAAGGTGTGCTGACATAGCACAATCCGATAAAAATAAAACAAAAACCAGAAACACAAGCCCGCTGTGCGGCGATGCCGAGGAAGGGAGAACAAGGGAACACAGGCGGAGAGCAAACACAGCCGGCAAATCAGAGATATAGATATATATATCTACGGGGCCCGTATATTCAAGCCAAAAACAGAGGGAAATGAGGAGGGAAACAGAAAAAAGGGGGGAGGGGGAAAAAAAAAGGCTCTGAAGAAAAGAGGATCGAGGGTATGTATACAGGAGCAAAAAGCCTTAATTAGGTGAAAAGGCCGCAAAGCTAACCGTTTCATTAAGGCCAGGGTATTCAGTGGCCCCTAATTCAAAAATCCATCTGGACTCTTTTTGCAACAGCAATCGGTCATAATTGCCACCTCTGATAGTAGTGTGTACACGGTCAAGGCCAACAAACCGTATACCCCGAGGGTCGCCCCCGTGTTCGGATCTAAAATGTCTCGCAACCGGTGTGATGGATGCAATGCTTTTAATGTTAGCAATATGTTCACCAATTCTAGATTTAAAATCACGACCTGTCTTGCCAATGTAGAAAGCACCACATTGGCACATGAGGAGATACACCACAAATTGGGTATTACAATTTACATAATGTTGCAATCGCCAGTGGTGTCTACCGGGGAGAATAACTTCCCTGCCGATGTACAAAAACCGACAAACAGTGCATCCACCACAGCTGTAAGTGCCGGTTACGATACAGTGGGGACGTGTAACCGCAGTGCCCTTGAAATGGCTCTTAACAACCAGGTCACGGAGAGACGGTGCGCGTCTAAATGTGACCTTAGGTTCAGATGTCACAAATGGCTCAATTTTGGGGTCATTGGTAAGAATATACCAGTGACGCTGCAAAACTCGAGTGATCTCTTTCGATTGAGCCGAATAACGCACACATAAGCGTGTATCACTCGCCTCGTCTCTCCGGGACCTGCTCACCGATAACAATGCACTCCGATCAGCCATGCGTGCTCTCCGATAAGCCTGACGCAATAAGCGATCAGGATACCCCCGATCCCTAAAACGTGACCTTAAATTCACTACTAATAAGCAATGCTTGGTGAAATTTGCCTTCTCAAAACAGAAGGAAATTTGCAATAATTCAGCTTTAAGTGAACATTTGTGGTTACCCACAATGCACTACTACTGAATATGCACATTATCTCTTTTTGCCCCTGTTTTTACAAAAAAGGAATTAAAAATAAACTCAACAATGTTTTTTTAAGCTTTGGATACAGTGGGCAAAGAATTAGAACATTTATTCTTATTTCTGTCCGTGTTCTTAATAGGTGGGAGAATTCCTTTTACTCCCTGGACTTTTGTCATATGGCCAGCCTGATCTGTACCTGCATTTCTGTGCCTTTGCTTCCTCCAGTACCTCTCTCTATGCCATACAAAAAAAATCCTGTCATACAACTCCTCAATAATTATATACAGTAGTTGTCCTACTGGCCCAAAATTAAGTCATAGGTGTGAAAATAAAAATTACAGTTCAGCTAGTGTGGACGCAGACATCTTGCACAAGTATGTTAATGTCGACGTCAATCTGCTGTTTTTAGACTGTTCAATTACTACACAGCTTTTTATATTTATATCTTGCACACAGAAACACTCTTAAGCCTCTTATACTATACTATATTATATTCAGAGATAAGAGAACAGTCTGCAGTAGAGAATGAAACTAAACCTATTATCCCTGCCAGGCATTTTTTTTTTCAAACAAGAGGTTGTTCTTAGAGTTGAGTAGTGTGGCTAATATATTGAAGAAGCGGATAAAGATAGCTTTATTTAAGTGCTGCTGTATGACCAGTTATAGATGAAGTGACTTTTTGTACTTGGACTTCAGTTTAGCCTTGGGAAGTAAGAAATCATAGTATGTCCGGAGTTGGGCTTCAATCTCACTTCCTCCAGTTTTATAGAAGTGCAAATACAATTATGTCTTTGTTTATTGGCGTATAATTCAGTAAAGTTTTTCACCCTGACATAGCTTATCTGCTAACACTTCCTGCCAGGCAGCTGAACTGAAAACCTACAGGTGACTTGTGGCAGAGCTGGTGGGTTATCTGTGGAACAAGGCTGCATCATTCTCCACACACCCAAACCACCCAAACTTACAATGTCAGCTTCTCAGGCAGTGTTTCTGTGATCGGTTTTGTAAAATAGCTTAGGCTTATGAGGGAAGTTAACACCCTTAAACTTCTTTGGATAATAATTGATGCAATACCTGTAGCTTTTTTAGTGCTTTGTGTTGTTGTTTTTCTAATTCAACTAATAGCAGTTTCAACCAGTTTAATTACCCTTAAAGTAAATCTGAAGCAACTCCATAGACTCTAGAGTCTTCCCGGTCCTCTCTCTATGCCCTCAATCCACCGCTGTTCCCCACAAAGATGAGCGCGTCCATACTGTTAATTACAACAGAGAGAAAATGTGTGCATCAACCAAGTGAACCTGGCTTTGCAAATGTGGCCTATTGGCTAATCACGAGACATTGCTCATGCAAATATGCATTTGCTTTCGCATGCCTAAATATGCAGGGTCAAAAACCAAAACCGCAAAGCAACCGCCCTGCGGGAATTAGTTCATGCTACATTAGCACTATCCAGGGGCTCCACGAGGAGGCTTCCCATTGCCCCCATACAACCGGGGGGCCGCGGGGGTCCCAGGCACTCTCACCGCCTGGAACCCACACAGCGGCACACCGGAGGGGGAGACTGGGGGGTGCAGGCGATCTCCCCAGCGTGGCCAGCGCCGGGAAGAGCCGCCCGCACACACCTCCCAAGATTAAAAACAGGCACTTACCTTAACGTCCATTGCGTTCTGCTATATGCGCATGACCTGGGCGCCACACATAAGGGGGGACAGGCGCAAACAGCCTGCTCCAGGGCTCTCACCTCCTAAAACAAGCCATCCACCACTTGCCTCCAAAGAAAAGAAAATGCAATGCTGATAACAACAGAGAGAAAATGTGTGCATCAACCAAGTGAACCTGACAAATCTGGCTTTGCAAATTTGGCCTATTGGCTAATCACGAGACATTGCTCATGCAAATATGCATTTGCTTTCGCATGCCTAAATATGCAGGGTCAAAAACCAAAAACCGCAAAACAATCGCCCTGCGGGAATTAGTTCATGCTACATAGCACTATCCAGGGGCGCCACGAGGAGGCTTCCCATTGCCCTCATACAACCGGGGGGGCACGGGGGTCCCAGGCACTCTCACCGCCTGGAACCCACACAGCGGCACACCGGAGGGGGAGGCTGGGGGGTGCAGGCGATCTCCCCAGCGTGGCCAGCGCCGGGAAGAGCCGCCCGCACACACCTCCCAAGATTAAAAACAGGCACTTACCTTAATGTCTATTGCGTTCTGCTATATGCGCATGACCTGGGCGCGACACATAAGGGGAGGACAGGCGCAAACAGCCTGCTCCAGGGCTCTCACCTCCTAAAACAAGCCATCCACCACTTGCCTCCAAAGAAAAGGAAACAGGGGGCAATGGGAAGCCTCCTCGTGGCGCCCCTGGATAGTGCTATGTAGCACGAACTAATTCCCGCAGGGCAATTGTTTTGCGGTTTTTGGTTTTTGACCCTGCATATTTAGGCATGCGAAAGCAATAGCATATTTGCATGAGCAATGTCTCGTGATTAGCCAATAGGCCAAATTTGCAAAGCCAGATTTGTCAGGTTCACTTGGTTGATGCACACATTTTCTCTCTGTTGTAATTAGCATTGCATTTTCTTTTCTTTGGAGGCAAGTGGTGAATGGCTTGTTTTAGGAGGTGAGAGCCCTGGAGCAGGCTATTTGCGCCTGTCCTCCCCTTATGTGTCGCGCCCAGGTCATGCGCATATAGCAGAACGCAATGGACGTTGGGGTAGGTGCCTGTTTTTAATCTTGGGAGGTGTGTGCGGGCGGCTCTTCCCGGCGCTGGCCACGCTGGGGAGATCGCCTGCACCTCCCAGCCTCCACCTCCAAGGTGCCGCTGTGTGGGTTCCAGGCGGTGAGAGAGCCTGGGCCCCCCGCGGCCCCCCGGTTGTATGGGGGCAATGGGAAGCCTCCTCGTGGCGCCCCTGGATAGTGCTATGTAGCATGAACTAATTCCCGCAGGGCAATTGTTTTGCGTCTTTTGGTTTTTGACCCTGCATATTTAGGCATGCGAAAGCAAATGCATATTTGCATGAGCAATGTCTCGTGATTAGCCAATAGGCCAAATTTGCAAAGCCAGATTTGTCAGGTTCACTTGGTTGATGCACACATTTTCTCTCTGTTGTAATGTGCGTCCATACTGTGCAAACCCGAGTCCAGTACCAATATGGATGAAACTGTTGGCAGAAGCACACAGGGACATAAGTGCTTCTGAAGCCTTACAAGGAGTCCTAAAGGCGCAGAATTTCAAAGGGAGACATTGATGGACTGGGGGGAATGGAGACCCCTTCCAGGCCCTCCTCAGCCTCAAGTAACCGATCTCCAGTGGCTGACAGCTCTGCCTCTACCCTTATGTCTTTAATTGTCTCAGACTTGGATGCTCAGATGATCTTTTCCAAGTTGTCATATAGCTAGAGCAGGTCAGCTTTAGTGGCCCCTTCCCTAGCCGCCATCTGCTTACTGCTCACTCAGTGTTCTTTTATCCTGGGAAGTCTGGGCATCATCTTTGGCAGTAGCACCCTTTGACTTGCAGGAGAAGAGTTCAGGGATCCCTGGGTCCACTTTCACCAACGGACCCACTGCGTTGTGTTCTCAAAGCTGGCAGGGAACAGATCAGCCTGAGAGAAGCTGCTGGAGGGATCAAAGGCAGGAATAAGATACTGCACAGGATGGAGCTAGCAGGCCATGTGTCTGCTCAGCATGCAGTGAGGCCCCACCCCCGGATGCTACTTTATAACAGAAGGAATAAACCCTGTTTTGTAATGTTTCATAATGGACAAATAATGTTGCTCCTAAACTTCTGGTCTGGTGCCTTATAGCCATTATTTTACTTTAGAGTCTATGGATGTGTCTAAATTGTCGATTTGCTGATCGCTCCCAAATTTACTGTCTCCGCTGTAGATGAGCTATTGGAGGAGATCCCTGTTATTTTTATTCCTCTTATTGTATTTATACAGTACTTGAAAACTTAATAAACAGTTTTAATGTAAAAAAATGCATTTACTCTTTTTATTAGTTTGTTTTGATTTTCACTGAAATTGAACTTTAGTCATTTTTTAATCCTTGGATAGAGTGGGGAAGGGTTCAACGCTCTGCTTTAATTTCTGTCTTTCTGTCTGTGTCTAGGTTGTGAGGTTTTCCCTCACTTCATTTCCCAAACACACGACAAGAAAGAGGAAGGCCTTCATCATTCAGTAAAATATTCTCACAGGAGTATTCTCACTAGAGAGGTTTCTAAATGTATGTACAAAATGTCTTAAAGTGGTCTGAAACTCTAACATAACATTCAATAAAAATGTGCACACGTAATATTGTCTGTTTACAAATTACAAGTTTGCAAAGTGTCGTTTTTCTTGCCCTGAAAGCTGGCATTGTATTTTATTTATTTTTTTATTATAACTGCTTTTTATTATATATTAAAATCTTCTAATGAGCTATTCTGAACACTGTGTGTGCCTGAAGCAGTGGCAATTTCTCAGAGTGTTTGCTTACATTCCAGTGTTGATACATTTGTGTTTAACAAGTAAAAAAAAATACTGTTATTTCCAGTTTGGATGCAGATTTGAAGCTGAATAGCAGGAGAAAGTTCTTCGTTTAACCATTTAAGTGATGTTCTGCTAGAATTTCTGGGATAGTAGTTTCCAAGCTGTGTGAAATCTTTTAAAGCAAAGTAGAAATGCTGGCTTTCAGACCACTTTAAAGGACAACTGAAGTGAGAAGACTATGGAGGCTGACATGTTTATTTCCTTTTAAATAATACCAGTTGCCTGGCAGCCCTGCTGGTCTGTTTGGCCACAGAAGTGTCTGAATAACACCAGAAACAAGCATGCAGCTAATCTGTCAGATCTGACAATAATGTCAGAAACACCTGATCTGCTGCATGTTTGTTCAGGGTCTATGGCTGAAAGTATTATAGGCAGAGGGTCAGCAGGGCTACCAGGCAACTGGTATTGCTAAAAACAAAATAAATATGGCAGCCTCCATATACCTCTCTCTTCAGTTGTCCTTTAACAGTACCTAGCTGGTTTAGCTTGAAAAAGGGAGCACTGATCCCCAAAACACCTGTTGCCACCCTTGTTTCTTTTCAGTTTTGACTTACAACAAGCTGCCATGATTATTGTAACTCTGGAAATGCAATTTAAAAACAATATTTTTATGGTTATATGGTTGTAATTGCTGCTGTGTACTGCATAGCTCCTACTGATGACCAGGGGGATATAACACTTGGACAGGACAATTAAGGATGTGCTATGTTTACTACTTGAAAAGAAAAATCCTGTAAATTGGTTGCTAAGTTTGATATAGATTTACCTATCGATGTTTGTCACCTTTTTATTTCATGTGTGATAAAGGACACCTGAAGTAAGAGGAAAAAGGAGGCTGCCATATTTCCTTTTAAACACTGCAAATTGCCTGGCTGTGCTGCTGATCCTCTGCCTCTGGTACTTTTAGCCATTCACCCTGAACGAGCATTCAGATGAGATTCTTGACTGAAGTGTGACTGGATTTGCCGGTGTGTGATTCAGACACTACTGATGCCAGAAGGATAGTATGATGCCAGGTAACTAGTATTGCTTAAAATTAATTAAACGTGTTATAAAACCTAGCATTTCTTCTTTGCTCTAAAAGATTATTTACAGCATATACTATACTACCACAATTTTCTTTAGCAGAAAAGCATTCAAAGGGTTAAAACACAGGACTTACTTTTTCAATAGAATGCCCCCTGCTGGGAGATCCGAATCCAAACTGGTGATAACATTATCTTGTGTTTCCTTAATTGTAGCAGAGAGGAATGTACACATTCCCTGACTGTGCAGAAACTTCTTCTAATGTGTCCAGAACTGATACACTGCTCAGAAATCATTACTGGGTACATTACAATATAAATACACCACTTATGAATAAAATGCAATGGCAGCTTTCAGAGCAAATAAAACTGTACTTTGGGAACTTGTAATTTCTACATGAATAATAATACTTATGCACAAAAGCAAATATGATTACTGTACAGGATATAAAAAGTGGAAAAACACATTTTTATTGAATATTATGTCAGAGTTTAATACCGCTTTAAATAGGGAAGCCTCCATAACCCTCTCACTTCAGGTGTCTTTTAAAAAAACCATTGTGTCATTACTTTCTATACTGTGCTTAGACATAATGTGTGCTTATACAGTATGCTCAGTACAGACCTCAGTCAGAGCTATGCCTTGTTTATGCCCCTGTGTCAGCACACCACATTAAAATCGTTTAAAATGATACAGCGCTCACCACATTTGGTTACGCCAATGTCTAGTCCGCTGCGTGCTGCCCAGAGTCAGAAAAATATATTTTTCTCTTCACAAACAAATCCAAGTTATGCAGCTGCGCCTCTAGTAGTCAATCCTGGTTCACACTATTATGCTTGTTTTCATCCTAGAGTGGGAGAGGCAGGTATACAGCGGGTAACTTCCAAACACGGGACACCCTTGTGCAATTCAAACACGCTGTGCGGTGTTACTACCACCACATTCAGGATGGGGACAGCCACTCCCCCTATGTTTCCCCCTCACCAGCAATCTTCTTGCCTCTATGCGTATCAGCAATCCACATCCAGAGTCTAAAATAACAACATTAATAAGTAATTTATGGCTCATTTTACTCTTGAAGAAATGTGCTTCTTATTTGTATGTGTTTTAAATTATACGATTTTTGCGACGGTTCCTCTTTAAGAACCAAGCTAACTGAAATCTACACCCTGTTTTGATGCTGATCTGACTGCCAGGGCATAGATTTCAATTCACCGCCACAGCGCACATCCGCCGTTTTCGTCGCTGCCGATGATCTCGCAACTGTCTCCCTGCCGTCTCCCGTCGTAGCTCACTTGCCCTGTCAGTCTCTATGACTGCAGAGCCCTGTGAGCCAGTCAGGGCTCCTGTCCGGCTCACATGACTCTGCCGTCATAGAGAGAGTGGGTGTCCTGAAGATCCCGGCGTGGGGCGTGGATGGGGTATGTGCGGCAATTTGTCGGTATTCCGTCGTTATTGTACCAGCGGTCTATGGTCCTTAAGGGGGCAGAGACCGCTGGTACTTAAGTGGTTAAGCACCATTAAAAGCTCCATATGTCATCAGATTTCTCAACATAAAATTAGTAATAATGAAAAATAACCAAATACAAACACTCATACATTGACTACTGCTGGTTTACTGGGGGTGGGGAAATGAACTTGGTAAATCACAATATATTAGAACAACAGCCATAAACTGCAATGTTTTTAACAGCTGTATACTTTTACGTATGGAACAACATTAGAATCAGTATAAATTGCTGTGACTAGAAATGGTAAATCCGTTGGAATGTCCAAGTGAGCAAAAATGACCAATTAGTAGATATTTGGTGACCACAGTCCAGATGTTTCAAGCTGTAACACTAACATTAAAGTGCAACTTAATATAATACAAATGTTCCATTTCATCCTGTGTCTTAAAAATTCTGTTTGGATTTATAAGGCAATAGGGTTTATTTACATGGACTGTATAAATTTAAGGATGACATCCTCTACCAACTGCTTTATACGGCTCTCCTATATCTGTGTAGTTGAATACTGAGTAGTTGCTTCTGGCACCACAGCTAGAGTTGGGCCGAACGGTTCGCCGGCGAACGTGGTTCGCGCGAACTTAGGTGGTTCGCGTGCGGGTGTCGCACGCGAACGTTTTGCGGCAAAAGTTCGCAAAAAATCGGTTCGCCCCATAATGCACCTGAGGGTCAACTTTGACCCTCTACATCACAGTCAGCAGGCCCAGTGTAGCCAATTAGGCTACACTAGCCCCTGGAGCCCCACCCCCCTTATATAAGGCAGGCAGCGGTGGCCGTTATGGCCACTCGTGTGCCTGCATTAGTGAGAGTAGGGCGAGCTGCTGCAGTCTCTCATAGGGAAAGATTAGTTAGGCTTAACTTCTTCCTGGCTGCATACCTGTTCTGTTCAGTGAGCCCTCAGCCCACTGCATACCTGTACTGTGATCCTGCCACTGCATACCTGTTCATTGATCCTGCCACTGCATACCTGTTCAGTGATCCTGCCAGTGCATACCTGTTCATTGATCCTGCCACTGCATACCTGTTCAGTGATCCTGCCACTGCATACCTGTTCATTGATCCTGCCACTGCATACCTGTTCAGTGAACCCGCCACTGCATACCTGTTCTGTTCAGTGAACAGTTTGGTGTGTCAGTGTGAAGCAGTACCTTAATTACACTACCTGATTGATGTATACACATGCAAGATGTTTTAAAGCACTTTAGGCCTGTCATTTAGCATTCAATGTGATTTCTGCCCTTAAAACGCTGCTTTGCATCAAATCCAGATTTTTCCCGGGGACTTTTGGCATCTATCCCACTCCGCTATGCCCCCCTCCAGGTGTTAGACCCCTTGAAACATCTTTTCCATCACTTTTGTGGCCAGCATAATTTTTTTTTTTTCAAAGTTCGCATCCCCATTGAAGTCTATTGCGGTTCGCGAACTTTAACGCGAACCGAACCTTCCGCGAAAGTTCGCGAACCTAAAATCGGAGGTTCGGCCCAACTCTAACCACAGCACCCAGTATGCCCACATAGAGACACCACAGCACCCAGCATAACCACGATTGATGCACCACAGCTCCCAGCATGTCTGCCATTGAGGCATCACAGCTGACTCTGCCTGGGGGACATCCGGGGCTCCCCAGAATAGATCTGGGGCATGTGCCACTGATCTTTGGGGCTAGCAACACCCCTGTTGTCAGCTGTATATTATATATGTTTACTTATTTTTTATTCTGAGTTTAAATGTGTTTTGTTCTATGTTTCAAACAAGAAAACAGCAGAGGTGGCACCACTGCCAGCAGAGACCTGCATACAAATCATGAGGCCCTATTGTAAAATATTTAACCACTAGCAAGTGTAAAGCAGAATTACATTCTGGCATAACTTACAAATAAAATCCTGTCTCTCAATCCCTTATTGACTTTATAGTTCTCCTGCCTGCCTTAGGGCCCGTTTCCACTACATGCGGTGCATTGCGGTTACATAGCCGCATTGCACTGAAACCAAAGCACGTCAATGGAACAGTTTCCATTGCATGCTGGTTATCCAAAGCGGTGCGAAGCGATTAGAGAAACTGCAACATGTGTGGATGCGAAAATGAAGGAGAGAGGATACCGCTCTACTCACAAGGGAGACAGTGCTGGAACAAGGGCTGCCCAGCCCAGACACAATGAAGAATGAATGAAGGTCCGCACGATGTCTCCACAATCCAAATTTATTCAGGACGTATCCCAGTCAGATAAAAGAGCACCATGGGTGGATGCGAAAGTGACGCGAATGGGTGCGGAGGTAATGCGTAGTCGCATTGCATCCCTTCGGCTCCCATTCCCAAATGGAAATGGGCCCTTAGACTCCAAGTAATGTCATCTTTGTGAAAATCACAATTCCTCCCTGGTCAAAGCAGCTAGTACTGTAAACAGACATCTTGAATTATAATGATATATTCAGAGCAGTTTGTAAACACCATACTGCTATTTTCCTGAATGTAACGGCAGAAGTAAATTAATTAACCTTTTCAGGTATCGAAAAAAAGGTTGTTTTAACAGTTTTAAGATGTATTTTAACACAGGGGGCATTTTGACTGCATTTCTACTTTAAAGTAAATCTGGGAGTTTTTAAAGGGAAATATTACAATACTTACCTCAGGAGAGTGAAGCCTCTGGATCCTGGCTTCCCCCTCTGTCCCTTCATTCCAGCGCTGGGACTCCTGAAGTTCTATGCAGCTCCCCCCGCACTGCATTTGCGCAAATGCAAAAGCAAGGAGCCAATGTTTGGGCTTGGTGGAAAAAGCCGAGCCTGTTCAGCTCTGTACTAGTGCGCAGGTGCAAACCATCTTGACAAGGCCTCGCTGATGGGTTTCTTGGGATCCTAGTGCTGGAACAGGGAGGAGTAGGGAGATCGGTAAAGCCTCTGGAGGCTCCAGAGGTCTTTTCAAGGTGAGAACCCAAACTGGGACCTTCAGGATCTGTTTAAGTGCCGACTATTTGAGCTTCCAATAGTCACAGTTTGGGGAAGCAAAGAAATAAAGATGATCCCATAGCAGTGACTATACTTATGCCTCTCAGTTTTGGCATATACTAGGAGTAAAATGTTCAGTGAGACTAATATCCATTATTCATAGCAAAAAACTGCATGGCTATTTATGACATTGCTAAGTTTTATATCACGTACACCTACATTGTTATCATCTATTGCCCTTACTTTGTCTTATAAATACTGTGCACATTCAAACAAAACAATTCTTTGAGCAATAAATAAAACAACAGGAAAATTGTGATGTTAAAATGTCCTTTTCTGCAAACAGGAGGGCAGGAGGGGAAGTGATGCAGCAAAAGGCATCACTGTGAAAGAGCATGTGAAACAAGGAAGTACACAGTAATTGCTGCATCTGCTGCTTGTGAGAAGGCTTCCACAAATCAAATCCATCCACAGGACCATGATTATCAGAGAGCCGGGTGTGGTAGTAAAATGCTTAATGAACTGGTCACAAGAAGCTTCCAGTGCTCAGCGGAATGTGCCTGCTCCCTGAGCCCATTTAAAAAAGGTCTGCCAGATAGGATTAAGGATGAGTTAACCTGAATTGACCTTCTACAAGCACTAGATTATTTCACATAAGTCTCCATCTACACCGGCCTCTGTCTCTCTGATCAGTAAGATAGGCCCAACATTTGGAAATGCCATATCAACACAGATAATCTTGTAGAAACAACATCCGATTTCCTTAGAATTCTCAGCCTTTGTGTTTCTTATGGCCAGACTTTTTATTTAGAAGGTTGTGGTTTTTAAGGTCACGGGAAGAATCAAAGTAAATCAGGTGATGCATTTTACAAAAGAAGGAAGTGGTAGAGAGTTTACACGTCTCCTGAAGTACAGTGACTACAAAAACCATCAGGATGGAGGGTGCATTTAAAGGGACAGAGTAGATAGAGAACAACTGGCAGTTCTCCAGAAAAACAACAACAACCAAGAAAACAAAAACCACAAAACAAATGGTCGCACTACACTTTATCAAATCAATCATTTAATCTTTATTATCAATAGAGATGTCGCGAACCTCCGATTTTCGGTTCGCGAACTTCCGCGGAAGGTTCGGTTCGCGGAAAAGTTCGTGAACCGCAATAGACTTCAATGGGGAGGCGAACTTTGAAAAATAGAAAAAATTATGCTGGCCACAAAAGTGATGGAAAAGATGTTTCAAGGGGTCTAACACCTGGAGGGGGGCATGGCGGAGTGGGATACACGCCAAAAGTCCCGGGGAAAAATCTGGATGTGACGCAAAGCAGCGTTTTATGGGCAGAAATCACATTGAATGCTAAATTGCAGGCCTAACGTGCTTTCAAACATCTTGCATGTGTATACATCAATCAGGTAGTGTAATTAGAGTACTGCTTCACACTGACACACCAAACTCACTGTGTAACGCACCGCAAACAGCTGTTTGTGTAGTGACGGCCATGCTGGACTACTGCGCAACACGGCGAGATTGCTCTTCCTCACTCAGTGATGTCAGGTAATGTGTGACTTCCTTCTCAACTTTCCATGGCATTGTTAAAAAGCTTACGTTTTGTTTTTAAATTACATTTTCTACTTGCTGTGTACTTGTTCAGTACTGCTACAATTAGAATCCTGTGGAGGCGGGCAAGTCTGCCATTGTGACCCCGGGTAATGGCCTGGGAATGAGGGGTTTGAATCCGGTGTGGAGCCTGAGTAACGGCTACCACTACACATCCAAGGAGGGCAGCGGGCAGGCATGCACGCCCGCCCGCCCCGAGGTAGTGACCAAAAATAACAATACAGGAGGCGGACTTTCGAGGCCCTGCTGTGTATTTGAAATGAATGTACTTTAAATCCTTGAACAAGAACCAGTTATGGCGGGCAAAGATGACACCACATTCCTTTCACGAGAATCATATGGAGGCGGGCAAGTCTGCCATTTGTGACCCCGGGTAATAGCCGGGGAATGAGGGATGGAATCCGGTGTGGAGCCTGAGAAACGGCTACCACTACACATCCAAGGAGGGCAGCAGGCAGGCATGCACGCCCGCCCCGAGGTAGTGACCAAAAATAACAATACAGGAGGCGGACTTTCGAGGCCCTGCTGTGTATTTGAAATGAATTAACTTTAAATCCTTTAACGGGAATCCGTTATGGAGGGCAAGTCTGCCATTGTCACTGCGGGGAATGAAGGTTGGATTCCGGCCCGAAGTGGGAGCCTGCTGAGACCCATGCTGTAGCTGCCCTGACCGTGCTTTGCAGACCAGGCATCTGTGGTCAGATGGACCCTTGAGCCAGCGGAAGACAAACCAAGTTGAAAGCATTTGCCAAGAATGTTTTACGGAGGGCAAGTTTTGTTGGCATTTTTGTAAATTGTTTGAAAATGTAAATGGTTGTATTTTTAAATAGTTTGAAAGTTTAGATGGTTGTATTTTTAAATAGTTTGAAAGTTTAGATGGTTGTATTTTTAAATTGGTTGAAAGTTTAGATGGTTGTATTTTAGAATTGTTTAAGTGTAGCCATTCTTCCTCCCCCCAGCCACGAACAATACCATGGGAACGTGGAGCAGCAGAAGCCACCTGTGACGGCTGCCGCGGTTGTTCTCCGCGGCTTGTCTTTTGAGGGGTGCTGCTTTTCCTCAGGTGTTCTTGCCATAGCTGTTTGTGCCTTCTCTCCAGGTGCCTTCGTAAAGCACTTGTCCCTACATGACAGTTGGCCTTTCCACGGCTCAATTTTTGCTGGCAGAGACACTAGATGGCTTTGCTCCGATCTGAGACACACAAGTTAAAAAATTTCCAAACCGCTGAGCCCCCCTGGGCTGATGGCGCTACGGTGGCATCAGCAGCTGACGTTGAAGGACATGTTGGCTGTCTGGCCATAGCGGGCGATACATGGCGCCGGACACTGCCCCCAGCTGTTTCTGAGGATGAGCTCCCTCTTGTATTGCGTTCCGGAGTTGGAGCCTGATCAACGGCTACCACCACACATCCAGGCAAGGAGGGAGGCAGGCAGGCATGCACGCCCTCCCCGAGGTAATGACCAAAAATAACAATACAGGACTCAGAAGGATCTTTTGTGGCCCTAATTGAAATAAATCCGTTATGGAGGGCAAGTCTGCCATTGTCACCGCGGGGAATGAAGGTTGGATTGCGGCCCGAAGTGGGAGCCTGCTGAGACCCATGCTGTAGCTGCCCTGACCGTGCTTTGCAGACCAGGCATCTGTGGTCAGATGGACCCTTGAGCCAGCGGAAGACAAACCAAGTCGAAAGCATTTGCCAAGAATGTTTTACGGAGGGCAAGTTTTTTTGCCCTTTTTTAAATTGTTTGAAAATGATAGATGGTTGTATTTTTAAATTGTTTGAAAGTTTAAATGGTTGTATTTTTAAATTGTTTGAAAGTTTAGATGGTTGTATTTTTAAATTGTTTAAAAGTGTATCCATGAAAGTGCAAATTATGCACTGACTGCCAGGTATAATGTGCAGTCACAGATGCAGTGAAAGGTATGCAGTGACTGCAAACAGCCGTTTGTGTAGTGACGGCCGTGCTGGACTGGTGCGCACCATGACGAGAGTGCAGGTGATGGTGGCTTTTCAGCCCATATGCTCGCCCGGCTGATGTAGCTGAATGACAGAACAGTGACTGTCCAGCTGATCAAATTGGTCTGACCACAATGAAGCAACGACCTTATTATCTTTTGTGTGCCACCCCCACCCGAGACACTCAAATAGCCGGCGGTCATTGCTTCATTGTGATGCGCAAGCCCCTTCACCGCGGCAAGGTAATGACCACGAAGGGGGATGGGCACATGTACACGCACCAGAAAAATTAGTGTAGCGGCCGCTGCTAGCAGCGGCCTTAAAAATTCAGGAATCCGCCTAGAGTCCTGGACCCTGTTGGTGGTGGCGGAGAAGGCAGTCAAGCGGCCTGCAGGCAGAGATGCTGTGTGTGGGGACTGACTTAGTCTTCGGTCGTGCAGTAGCCCTCCGTGATCCATTCCTCATTCATTTTGATAAAGGTCAGGTACTGAACACTGAAGGTCCTTTCTGACAGGACGCTTGCGGCATGGCAAGAGAGAAGTTGTATGGCAAATTGGGACAGCTCTGGCCACAGGTCAAGCCTGCGCAACCAGTAGTTCGAGGGTTTATCGTCGCTTTTCGCATAGTCTACATCCACACTCAAGGCCAGGTAGTCGGCTACCTGCCGGTCCAGGCGTTGGTGGAGGGTGGATCCGGAAGGACTATGTCGAGGAGTTGGACTAAAGAACGTCCGCATGTCCGACATCACCCTGAGATCGCTGGAGCGTCCTGTTCTTGCCTGCGTGGACTTGGGAGGAGGAGGGTTACTGCCAGTGGTACCTTGATTGCGTTGTGCAGCCACATCACCCTTAAATGAATTGTAAAGCATCATTGACAGCTTGTTCTGAAAGTGCTGCATCCTTTCCGCCTTTTGTTGAGTTGGTAACAGGTCGGCCACTTTGTGCCTGTACCGAGGGTCTAGTAGCGTGGCCACCCAGTACAGGTCATTCGTCTTGAGTTTTTTGATGCGGGGATCCCTCAACAGGCTGGACAACATGAAAGAGGACATCTGCACAAAGCTGGATGCAGACGTACTCTCCATCTCCTCTTGCTCTTCCTCAGTGACGGGACGCAACTCCTCTTCCTCCCCCCAGCCACGAACAATACCATGGGAACGTGGAACAGCAGAAGCCCCCTGTGATGGCTGCCGTCGTTGTTCTCCTTCCGCCGCCTCTTCCTCCTCCACAGAAACACCTTCCTCATCATCACCATCATCAGAGTCTGACTCCTCTTCTTCCCCACACGACTCCTCTTCTTCCTCCTCCTCCCCCCTCTGTGCTGCCGCCGGTGTTGTGGAAACATCGGGTTCGTGTGTCAATGGCTCCCACGACTCCTGCTGCCCTAACTCTTCTTGTTCACGCTCCTCCACAGCTGTATCCACCACTCTACGCACGGCACGCTCCAGGAAGTAGGCGTAGGGGATCAAGTCGCTGATGGTGCCCTCATCGCGACTCACCAGTTTGGTCACCTCCTCAAAGGGCTTCATGACCCTGCATGCATTTCGCATCAGTGTCCAGTTGTTGGGCCACAACATCCTCATCCTCCCAGATTGTGTCCTTGTACTGTAATGATACAGGTACTTGGTGACGGCTTTCTCCTGGTCTAGCAGGCGAGAGAACATCAGCAGGGTGGAATTCCAGCGAGTCGGGCTATCGCAAATCAGGCGTCTCACCGGCAAGTTGATTCTACGCTGAATCTCCGCAAAGCGTGCCATGGCCTTGTAAAAGCGCCTGAAATGCCCACACAACTTCCTGGCCTGCTTCAGGACGTCCTCTAAGCCTGGGTACTTGGACACAAATCTTTGCACGACCAGATTAAGCATATGTGCCATGCAGGGTATGTGTGTCAGCTTTCCCAAATTCAATGCAGCAATGAGATTGCTGCCGTTGTCACACACCACGTTACCGATCTCAAGCTTGTGCGGGGTCAGCCATTGCTCCACCTGTTTGTTAAGAGCAGCCAGGAGAGCTGCTCCAGTGTGACTCTCCGCTTTCAGGCAAGACATGTCTAACACTGCATGACACCGTCGCACCTGGCATGCAGCATAGGCCCTGGGGTGCTGGGGCTGTGTAGCTGGAGAGGAGATGGCGGCACCAGCCAAGGAGGAGGAGGAGGAGGATGACGACAGCGAAGCGGTGATAGCAGGTGGAGAGGAGGTGGCTGGAGGCCTGCCTGCAAGCCGTGGAGGTGTGACAAGTCGGTCCTCTGCGCAGCCACGTACTCCCTGCTTGCTGCCATCGGTCATCAGGTTGACCCAATGGGCTGTGTATGTAATGTAGTTGCCCTGCCCGTGCTTGGCAGACCAGGCATCCGTGGTCAGGTGGACCCTTGACCCAACGCTGTGTGCCAGAGATGACACCACTTGCCTCTCAACTGCACGAAAGAGTTTGGGTATGGCCTTTTGTGAAAAATAATTGCGGCCTGGTATCTTCCACTGCGGTGTACCAATGGCCACAAACTTACGGAAATCCTCCGAATCCACCAGCTTGTATGGTAATAGCTGGCGAGCTAATAGTTCCGCCACGCCAGCTGTCAGGCGCCGGGCAAGAGGGTGACTGGCAGACATTTGCTTCTTCCGCTCAAATACTTCCTTCACGGACAGCTGGGTACTGCTGTGGGCAGAGGAGAAGGAACCACTGAAGGGAAGAGGCGGTGTGGAGGAGGGTGGCTGTGAAGGTGCAAGGGAGAAAGTGGATGAAGACGATGCACCTGAAGGAGGAAGAGGAGAAGGAAGGTGGCTTGTCTTTTGAGGGGTGCTGCTTTTTCTCAGGTGTTCTTGCCATAGCTGTTTGTGCCTTTTCTCCAGGTGCCTTCGTAAGGCACTTGTCCCTACGTGAGAGTTGGCCTTTCCACGGCTCAATTTTTGCTGGCAGAGACAAAAGATGGCTTTGCTCCGATCTGAGACACACACGTTAAAAAATTTCCAAACCGCTGAGCCCCCTGGGGTGATGGCGCTACGGTGGCATCAGCAGCTGACGTTGAAGGGCATGTTGGCTGTCTGGCCATAGCTGGCGATACATGGCGCCGGACACTGCCCCCAGCTGTTTCTGAGGACGAGCTCCCTCTGCTTCTATCATGGAGTCGTCTCCTCCTAGTCCTCTCTGACTCCTCCTCTGAACTGTCCCCCTGGTCATCTCCTCTACCGGGAACATATATCTGTATAATCGTCATCATAATCCTCCTGGCCAGCTGCACTTTCCTCAGACACCTCCTCAACTGCACCAACTTCAGGTGTTTCATCAGCCCCCTCCACACACGTTACGTCCATACTATCGCCACCTAACTCAGACGTAGGAGGTGGTGTACCTGCGCCTTCTTCTTGTTGTTGCAGTAGTGGCTGTGAATCGGTGATTTCACCACCACCACCAAATAACTCCTGCGAAGTGTCAAATGCAGCGGATGTGGTGCTTGTTGTAGCGCTGGTGGCTGCGGGAGATGAGGTGTTCTGTGTTAAATACTCAATCACCTCCTCACGATTTTGGAAAGTGATGGCACGTGCCTTCTTCTGAGCACTGTATTTTGGGGCAGGTCTGCACGAAATCACAGCAACACCACCCCGCACAGACCTGCCGGTGCCTGGTGGCCTTCCTCTGGGTCTGCCTCTACCTCTTCCTCTACCTGGTTTGTCCATTTTGTCCATCTCGGGGGGATGCTAGGTATATGCAGTGAGCTGGGTTCACTGAACAGTAAAGGTACTAGGATGCAGTGAGGTGGGTTCACTCAACACAACAGGTAGTAGGATGCAGTGAGCTGGGTTCACTGAACAGTAGAGGTACTAGGATGCGGTGAGGTGGGTTCACTCAACACAACAGGTAGTAGGTATATGCAGTGAGCTGGATTCACTCAACACTACAGGTAGTTATGTGCGGTGATGAGGTGGGTTAAGTAAACACAACAGGTAGTAGTAGGATGCAGTGAGCTGGGTTCACTCAACACAACAGGTAGTAGGTATATGCAGTGAGCTGGGTTCACTCAACACTACAGGTAGGTATGTGCAGTGATGAGGTGGGTTAAGTAAACACAACAGGTAGTAGTAGGATGCAGTGAGCTGGGTTCACTCAACACAACAGGTAGTAGGTATATGCAGTGAGCTGGGTTAACTCAACACTACAGGTAGTTATGTGCAGTGATGAGGTGGGTTAAGTAAACACAACAGGTAGTAGGTATATGTAGTGAGCTGGGTTCACTCAACACTACAGGTAGTTATGTGCAGTGATGAGGTGGGTTAAGTAAACACAACAGGTAGTAGTAGGATGCAGTGAGCTGGGTTTACTCAACACAACAGGTAGAAGTAGGTATATGCAGTGAGCTGGGTTCACTCAACACTACAGGTAGTTATGTGCAGTGATGAGGTGGGTTAAGTAAACACACCAGGTAGTAGTAGGATGCAGTGAGCTGGGTTCACTCAACACAACAGGTAGTAGGTATATGCAGTGAGCTGGGTTCACTCAACACTACAGGTAGTTATGTGCAGTGATGAGGTGGGTTAAGTAAACACAACAGGTAGTAGTAGGATGCAGTGAGCTGGGTTCACTCAACACAACAGGTAGTAGTAGGTATATGCAGTGAGCTGGGTTCACTCAACACTACAGATAGTTATGTGCAGTGATGAAGTGGGTTAAGTAAACACAACAGGTAGTAGGTATATGTAGTGAGCTGGGTTCACTCAACACTACAGGTAGTTATGTGCAGTGATGAGGTGGGTTAAGTAAACACAACAGGTAGTAGTAGGATGCAGTGAGCTGGGTTCACTCAACACAACAGGTAGTAGTAGGTATATGCAGTGAGCTGGGTTCACTCAACACTACAGGTAGTTATGTGCAGTGATGAGGTGGGTTAAGTAAACACAACAGGTAGTAGTAGGATGCAGTGAGCTGGGTTCACTTAACACAACATGTTGTAGGTATATGCAGTGAGCTGGGTTCACTCAACACTACAGGTAGTTATGTGCAGTGATGAGGTGGGTTAAGTAAACACAACAGGTATTAGGTGTATGTAGTGAGCTGGGTGCACTCAACACAACAGGTAGTAGGTATATGCAGTGAGCTGGGTTCACTCAACACAACAGGTAGTTATGTGCAGTGATGAGGTGGGTTAAGTAAACACAACAGGTAGTAGTAGGATGCAGTGAGCTGGGTTCACTCAACACTACAGGTAGTAGGTATATGCAGTGAGCTGGGTTCACTCAACACTACAGGTAGTTATGTGCAGTGATGAGGTGGGTTAAGTAAACACAACAGGTAGTAGTAGGATGCAGTGAGCTGGGTTCACTCAACACAACAGGTAGTAGTAGGTATATGCAGTGAGCTGGGTTCACTCAACACTACAGGTAGTTATGTGCAGTGATGAGGTGGGTTAAGTAAACACAACAGGTAGTAGTAGGATGCAGTGAGCTGGGTTCACTCAACACTACAGGTAGTTATGTGCAGTGATGAGGTGGGTTAAGTAAACACAACAGGTAGTAGTAGGATGCAGTGAGCTGGGTTCACTCAACACAACAGGTAGTAGTAGGTATATGCACTGAGCTGGGTTCACTCAACACTACAGGTAGTTATGTGCAGTGAAGAGGTGGGTTAAGTAAACACAACAGGTAGTAGTAGGATTCAGTGAGCTGGGTTCTCTCAACACAACAGGTTGTAGGTATATGCAGTGAGCTGGGTTCACTCAACACTACAGGTAGTTATGTGCAGTGATGAGGTGGGTTAAGTAAACACAACAGGTATTAGGTGTATGCAGTGAGCTGGGTTCACTCAACACTACAGGTAGTTATGTGCAGTGATAAGGTGGGTTAAGTAAACACAACAGGTAGTAGTAGGATGCAGTGAGCTGGGTTCACTCAACACTACAGGTAGTTATGTGCAGTGATGAGGTGGGTTAAGTAAACACACCAGGTAGTAGGTATATGTAGTGAGCTGGGTACACTCAACACTACAGGTAGTTATGTGCAGTGATGAGGTGGGTTAAGTAAACACAACAGGTAGTAGTAGGATGCAGTGAGCTGGGTTCACTCAACACAACAGGTAGTAGGTATATGCAGTGAGCTGGGTTCACTCAACACTACAAATAATTATGTGCAGTGATGAGGTGGGTTAAGTAAACACAACAGGTAGTAGGTATATGTAGTGAGCTGGGTACACTCAACACTACAGGTAGTTATGTGCAGTGATGAGGTAGGTTAAGTAAACACAACAGGTAGTAGTAGGATGCAGTGAGCTGGGTTCACTTAACACAACAGGTTGTAGGTATATGCAGTGAGCTGGGTTCACTCAACACTACAGGTAGTTATGTGCAGTGATGAGGTGGGTTAAGTAAACACAACAGGTATTAGGTGTATGTAGTGAGCTGGGTGCACTCAACACAACAGGTAGTAGGTATATGCAGTGAGCTGGGTTCACTCAACACAACAGGTAGTTATGTGCAGTGATGAGGTGGGTTAAGTAAACACAACAGGTAGTAGTAGGATGCAGTGAGCTGGGTTCACTCAACACTACAGGTAGTAGGTATATGCAGTGAGCTGGGTTCACTCAACACTACAGGTAGTTATGTGCAGTGATGAGGTGGGTTAAGTAAACACAACAGGTAGTAGTAGGATGCAGTGAGCTGGGTTCACTCAACACAACAGGTAGTAGTAGGTATATGCAGTGAGCTGGGTTCACTCAACACTACAGGTAGTTATGTGCAGTGATGAGGTGGGTTAAGTAAACACAACAGGTAGTAGTAGGATGCAGTGAGCTGGGTTCACTCAACACAACAGGTAGTAGGTATATGCAGTGAGCTGGGTTCACTCAACACTACAAGTAATTATGTGCAGTGATGAGGTGGGTTAAGTAAACACAACAGGTAGTAGGTATATGTAGTGAGCTGGGTTCACTCAACACTACAGGTAGTTATGTGCAGTGATGAGGTAGGTTAAGTAAACACAACAGGTAGTAGTAGGATGCAGTGAGCTGGGTTCACTCAACACAACAGGTAGTAGGTATATGCAGTGAGCTGGGTTCACTCAACACTACAGGTAGTTATGTGCAGTGATGAGGTGGGTTAAGTAAACACAACAGGTATTAGGTGTATGTAGTGAGCTGGGTTCACTCAACACAACACGTAGTAGGTATATGCAGTGAGCTGGGTTCACTCAACACTACAGGTAGTTATGTGCAGTGATGAGGTGGGTTAAGTAAACACAACAGGTAGTAGTAGGATGCAGTGAGCTGGGTTCACTCAACACAACAGGTAGTAGGTATATGCAGTGAGCTGGGTTCACTCAACACTACAGGTAGAAGTAGGTATATGCAGTGAGCTGGGTTCTCTCAACACTACAGGTAGTTATGTGCAGTGATGAGGCGGGTTAAGTAAACACACCAGGTAGTAGTAGGATGCAGTGAGCTGGGTTCACTCAACACAACAGGTAGTAGGTATATGCAGTGAGCTGGGTTCACTCAACACTACAGGTAGTTATGTGCAGTGATGAGGTGGGTTAAGTAAACACAACAGGTAGTAGTAGGATGCAGTGAGCTGGGTTCACTCAACACAACAAGTAGTAGTAGGTATATGCAGTGAGCTGGGTTCACTCAACACTACAGATAGTTATGTGCAGTGATGAAGTGGGTTAAGTAAACACAACAGGTAGTAGGTATATGTAGTGAGCTGGGTTCACTCAACACTACAGGTAGTTATGTGCAGTGATGAGGTGGGTTAAGTAAACACAGCAGGTAGTAGTAGGATGCAGTGAGCTGGGTTTACTCAACACAACAGGTAGTAGGTATATGCAGTGAGCTGGGTTCACTCAACACTACAGGTAGTTATGTGCAGTGATGAGGTGGGTTAAGTAAACACAACAGGTAGTAGTAGGATGCAGTGAGCTGGGTTCACTCAACACAACAGGTAGTAGTAGGTATATGCAGTGAGCTGGGTTCACTCAACACTACAGGTAGTTATGTGCAGTGATGAGGTGGGTTAAGTAAACACAACAGGTAGTAGTAGGATGCAGTGAGCTGGGTTCACTCAACACTGCAGGTAGTTATGTGCAGTGATGAGGTGGGTTAAGTAAACACAACAGGTAGTAGTAGGATGCAGTGAGCTGTGTTCACTCAACACTACAGGTAGTTATGTGCAGTGATGAGGTGGGTTAAGTAAACACAACTTGCCCCTGATGAGTCATTAAGTGACGAAACTAGTTGGGCGGAGCCTGAACACGGAAGAAGACGCTAGACCACGTGGATTTTTTACTGATATGCGCATTTTAATCTGCAACATTGTAAGTGCAATTTTAAACCTTTTTTACGGAGAATAAAACAGTATTACACTATGCCAGTGTTTGTTTGAGCCAAAGGTGCTGTTGTTATATGGATGCTGCGGAAGGAAAAGACGTTCAATAAGCGAGCATGCTGGTCAGGCTGGATCAGCCATAGCAGTTGGTAAGAGGCTAGTACTTCTATAGACTGTGCATGAGGAAGATTTTTTGGTGTTGGGTAACTTTATTCAGGTTGTGTGTGGTTCACTTTGGGGTGATGATCCTCAAACATACTATACCATAGAGTGTATCCTTTTCTTGCATGTACGTCTGGAAAAACGGCTGAAGACACAGCAGTATCGGAATTATCTGACAGGCTGGGCCACACGCGACATCTGCCAACTGTTGTGATTGGCAATTTAGTTTGGTGAGCACATATATTGCCTCTGTGAGGATAAAGCATGCTGCTGTAGAAATTTCTTATTGATCCAGGCATCGCCTAAATTTGGGACCTGAGAACCAGGACTTTTGTGTGCTGATCAGTTGTATTTAAAAATTGACATTGGGTGTTTGGACTATTTTTATTGTCAAAGTGGAATGGTGGGATTACTATATTAGGATCCTTCAGGTCCCCCTTTTTTTAACATCTGAGAGTGTTAGTATATATCTCAATGAGAGGAGCATGATATAAATCCGGATTTTATATGTGTAACACATTAGAAAGACCTGTAGAGCGCTATTATCCTTCCTAAACAAACACAACAGGTACTGGGGGTATATGCAGTACTGCGTAGTACAATGTGCAGCTCCCTGTCACACACACAGGCAGTCAGTGCTGGGCTGCTGGCAGTGGCACACACACACTATCAATTAGCAAGGCTGTGCATGCAACAAAAGTGTCAGTTTGACACACAGTAAAAAAAAAAAAAAAGTACACGATGAGCTCTGACAAAAGCTAGGGTGCTATAAAGCAATAACAATTAGCCAAGGAGCAAACTAAGCAGCCAAGAACCTAACTAATCTGTCCCTAGAAGAACAAGTCTGCAGCAGCTGTCCCTTTCCTCTCACTAGCAGGCACACGAGTGAGTGTAATGGCCGCCGGAGCCTGCCTTATATAAGGGGGGGGGGGGTGGGGCTCCAGGGCTTACTGTAGCCTGAATGGCTACAATGTGCCTGCTGACTGTGATGCAGAGGGTCAAAGTTGACCCTCATAGTGCATTATGGGGCGAATCGAACTTCCGTAAAAGTTCGCCTGGCGCAGGCGAACGCGAACCACCAATGTTCGCCTGGAACCGTTCGCCGGCGAACCGTTCGCTACACCTCTAATTATCAATATCATGTCATAGTCACAAGGAAAAATCTTTAAAAGCATTAAAATTAGGACCCCTCCCACCAGTCTCTACTCCACTTACCAGTTATAAATTCATTAACTATAGTTCATAATGTAAGGTGCACAGTGCTTATAAACGCAATACAATTAACCACTTCAGCCTTCAGTCGTTTTCACTTTATGCATTCGAGGAATGTTCACCTTCCATTCATTAGCCTATAACTTTATCACTACTTATCACAATTAACTGATCTATATCTTGTGTTTTCCGCCACCAGTTAGGCTTTCTTTGGGTGGTACATTTTGCTAAGAGCTACTTTACTGCAAATGCATTTTAACAGGAAAAATAAGAAAAAAAATGGAAAAAATTAATTATTTCTCAGATTTCAGCCATTATAGTTTTAAAATAATACATGCCTACATAATTAAAACCTATGCATTGTATTTGCTTAATAGTCTTGGGTATTACACCGTTTAAATTATGTCCCTATCACAATGTATGGCGACAATATTTTATTTAGAAATAAAAGTGCATTTTTTCCATTTTGCGTCGATCACTATTTACAAGCTTATAATAAAAAAAAAATAGAAATGTTTCATGTTTACATGGATATTTAAAAAGTTTAGACCCTTAGGTAAACATTTACGTGTTTTTTTTTGTTATTGTAATGTTTTTATGTTTTTTTTTTATGAAACATCTTATTTGGGTATTTTTGGGAGGGTGGGATGTAAATAGTAATTTTTTTAATGTAAATATGTGTTTATTTTTTTTTTACATGTAGATGTAGTTTTACTTTTTGGCCACAAGATGGCCAAACCTTGAGTTTGTTTACATGACGTCACTCTAAGCGTAACATGTATGCTTAGAGGAATGTAGGGGGACGTAAGAGGCAGAAAAAGCAAGGCTTCCGAGAGAAGCGGTCTCTTTTTCTGCCGGGGAAAGGAATCAATGATTGGGCACCATGTCCCAATTCATTGATTCCTGGGCTAACGATCCTAGGCCGGTAGCCTCTACGTTAAGAGAAAGCTTAAATGGTTAATAAGTCAATAAATAAATAAATACTTGTGTTTCCCCAAAAATAAAAGTGTCTTATATTAATTTTTGCTCCAAAAGATTTGCTAGGACTTATTTTCAGGGGCTGTCTTATATTACTGTGCTGCCTGTTCCTCTACTGGATCCAAAGATATGCAACTGTTCTGACCAGACAACTGCCCTGTCATCCCTGCACACCGCTGATAACCTTGCTGTGTGCTGGGATGACAGGACCAGTGCCTGATCAGCACTGCACCGCTGTGTCCCCGCTTGCTGGTCTCTTCCTCCTCTGTACATTAATTGCTGTTATGGCTTATATTCAGGGTAGGGCATGCTCAAAGTTACAGCTAGGGCTTATTTTCAGGGGGAGGGCCTATTTTTGGGAAAATGGTACATAATGTACAAAAAAGTGCCATGTGCTAATAATAATTGTGATGTCAATGATTATATACAAAGGGCCATATCCTATTGCTGAACTCACCAGCACTAAGCACTGCTAAGCTAAGTACATGTATGTATAGAGAAAGAGAGAGAGTTTAGCGTGTCTAATTCCTCCTCATTTGTCTCTAATCACAAGTTGTAATTTGATCTCTTCTCTGTGTCACCTGACTGCCTGGATTTTGACTACTATCGGCCTGCTGCCTGCTCCGACGTCTGCCTGGATTTTGACTACTCTCTGCTTTCTGCCTGGATTTTTACTACTCTCTGCCTGCCACCTGTAACGACATCTGCCTGACTACTCTCTGCTTGCCACCTGTACCGACATCTGCCTGGATTTTGACTACTCTCTGCCTGCCGCCTGCACTGAACCTCGTCCTGGATTTTGACTACTCTCTGCCTGCCGCCTGCACCGACCTCTGCCTGTATTTTGACTACGGTCTGCCGGCAGCCTGCACCAACCTCTGACTCTACTCTCTGCCTGCCGCCTGCACCGACCTCTGCCTGGATTTTGACTACGGTCTGCCGGCAGCCTGCACCAACCTCTGACTCTACTCTCTGCCTGCCGCCTGCACCGACCTCTACCTGGATTTTGACTACGGTCTGCCGGCAACCTGCACCAACCTCTGACTCTACTCTCTGCCTGCCGCCTGCACCGACCTCTGCCTGGATTTTGGCTACTCTCTGTCTGCCGCCTGCACCGGTGTCTGCCTGGATTTTGACTACTATCTGCCTGCCTTAGTTGTACATTTTCACAATTTTTTAAGTGTATTGACAAATGTAATTATTTCAACTTTTTTGTGTTCCAGTCTTTTATTTACCGTATATACTCGCAAGCAAGCCGAATTTTTGACCCCCCCAAAAGTGGGCCAAAAGTTGGGGGGTCGGCTTGCTTGCGAGTCATGGGTGGGTGGGTATGTGCTGTTCCTCCCCGCTCCCCCCGCGGCCACCGCTGCTATTACCTTAGGCGGCGCCGCTTCCTCTATCCCCGTCCTCCTCCGGTAACTACTAATTCACAGCAGCGCGCCCCTCGCTGCTGTGATGACGGAGGTAACCATAGAGAGCGGCCGTTACTATGGGAACCGCTCTCTATGGTTTCCTGCGTCATCACAGCAGCGAGGGGCGCGCTGCTGTGAATTAGTTACCGGAGGAGGACGGGGATAGAGGAAGCGGCGCCGCCTAAGGTAATAGAAGCGGGGGGAGCGGGGAGGGACAGCACCTACCCACCCACCTACCCATACTGGGGCACTATGCTAGCTATATGGGGCACTATACAAGCTATACTGGGCACTATACAAGCTATACTGGTGCACTATACTGACTATACTGGGGCACTATACTGACTATACTGGGGCACTATACAAGCTATACTGGGGCACTATACTAGCTATAATGGGGCACTATACTAGCTATAATGGGGCACTATACTAGCTATAATGGGGCACTATACTGGCTATACTGAGCACTATACTAGCTATACTGAGCACTATACTAGCTAAACTGGGGCACTTCACTAGCTATACTGAGCACTATACTGGCTATACTGAGCACTATACTGGCTATACTGAGCACTATACTGGCTATACTGAGCACTATACTGGCTATACTGAGCACTATACTAGCTAAACTGGGGCACTTGACTAGCTATACTGAGCACTATACTAGCTATACTGAGCACTATACTAGCTATACTGAGCACTATACTAACTATACTGAGCACTATACTAGCTATACTGAGCACTATACTAGCTATACTGGGGCATTTTACTAGCTATACTGAGCACTACCTACCTATACTGGGCACTATACTAGCTATACTGAGGCACTACCTACCCATACTGGGCACTATACTAGCTATACTGGGACATACTGGGGGGATCACGCGGCCAGCGTTTCCTACCCCCGGCTTATATGAGGGTCAATCATTTTTTCCTGTTTTTTGGGGTAAAAGTGGGGGGGTCGGCTTACATGCGGGTCGGCTTGCTTGCGAGTATATACGGTATATGTAGAATGTCTACCAGGCTTTTATTCTGATATATTTTGGTTAGTTAAGACTTAAAGTGAACCTCCGGACTAAAAATCTACTCAGCAGAACTGAAAAGCCTTGGTGTATCTTTAACAGTTTCACAGCATCAGAACTTTGTTTTTCATACCAAAGCATCATTTTTAGCTGCATTTTTAGCAAAGCTCCGCCCCATCAAAGAAAACTGCTTTTTATCCCTGATGCTGTGCAAAGCATGATGGGATTTCCTATGCTGATGTTCATGTTGCCTAGCAACTGGGAGGGGTGATCAGCACACAGGACAGTAGGAACTGTGTCTCATGCTCCCTGTCACCTCCTTTCAACCAAAAAGATGGCTGCCCTTATGAAATCAAACATTTGCCTGTTCTTTTAAAACACGGTGGGTAAGAGATTATATTACCTATCTATTTTAATTAACATAACTACTTTAACTTAATGACAGCATGTTTGTTTAGGCTGAAGTTCCACTTTAAGAGTTGGAGGCCTATAATTCTTGAAAAAAATGTACGGCTTTTGACTCATAATTCCAGACAGAAATGCCCCGCTGGGGAGATTAAGATTCCAGACAACCTTCGCGCAAAGTACCGCGATCACTTGAAGTCTTGTTCGCGCTCATCGGGTAGCATCTCGTGACGTTGTGCATACCCGCCAGCTGGAAGAGGGAGAAAGATGGATAGGGGGAGCAAACGTCGTTAGGGAGACGATGCTGGATCCATCTTCTTGCATCGCCAGGTGAGTACATAGCTTCAGTCGTTTGCCACTTTCACAATGCAGAAAACTGTTTGTTTTTTTATTGAAAGCTGCTTCCTCTTGACTAGTCCTAGGCTTTCCCCATGCAGTAAACCAGAACTGAAAAGAAACGTATGAGATATTTAATTGTATGTGTAGTGCCAATAGTATATACAATAGAACCTTTCTGCAATCTCATGTTCCAATTTTAATTTTAAAGAGACTCTGTAACAAAATTTTCATCCTTATTTCTTCTATCCTATAAGTTCCTATGCCTGTTCTAATGTGGTCTGTCTTACTGCAGCCTTTCCTACTTGCACAGTGGCTGTGTTATCTCTGTTATATGATCTGTTATATGATCTAATCTTCTCTCCTCTGTCAGGTCTGTCGGGCTCAGGCAGTCTGGCTGGAATGTGCTGTGCTGCTTGTGATTGGATAGAAGCTATACACGCCTTCTCCAGGCCCCCTGCAAGCTCTGTGTGACTCACACACTCTGCTTACTTGAGCCTATCACAAGCTTTTAGCAGCCATGTATTTGTTTGTAAACACTGCCTAAAACTGGTAATTACTAACCAGGTTTGCAGCAGAGAGTGGCAGAAACAGCACAGAGGGGCCCAGGAGAACATAATGAATAGAATGGTATGCTTTTTATTGTAAGAATTTTAGAGTACAGATTCTCTTTAAAGAGTAACTGTCAGGCTGCAAAAGCTAATTTAAACCTCTATTCTCCTGTGTTAAACAGTTTAGAAGGAAGCCAAAAAGGCAATAATGAAGTTAAAAATTTCTCTTACTTTGATGTTTGCTGAACAGCAAGACTCTATATTCCCAAGCTCCTAAGGAGACCGGCAGGCCGCATAACAGATACTGCAAAGCATTCTGGGGCTGCTTCTTCTCCCCACTGCACTCCCTTGGTCCTCCCCTTCATTTCCCTATCCCGCCCTAAGGCTGCTTTCACAGTGAGAAGTTACAGGCTCATGTTACAGCAGCTTGTATCTTGCAGTCCAGCTCACAATACTGAAAAATCAATGTGCTGTTCACAGGGCACATGTTCCGTTAGAGTATACTGCATGAGTCCGCTATTGTTCCTAGCCACATGGCTAATTAATATTCACTGCACAGTAGTGTTTTCCGGATCATGAACCATTAGGATCTTTGATCCTGATCTTTTTTTGTGAGTCGAATCATCAGGAAGCAGGGTAAGGGAGGATATTACATCACAATTGGCTTCATAAAAGACAGACAAACATGGAACCTGCCATGAGCTGTCAGGAGCATCAATCTCTGCAAATACTATATAAAAATTCTGTGAAATCCAAACGTGGACAGTGAAATGCATATGTAATGTAAGTACAGCCAATATTTAGCTACTGATATATGTGTTTTTTTTCTCTGAGACCCTATACCTAACAGCTCCTCTTTAAAGAGACTCCGTAACAAAAATTGCATCCTGTTTTTTATCATCCTACAAGTTCCAAAAGCTATTCTAATGTGTTCTGGCTAACTGCAGCACTTTATACTATCACTGTCTCTGTAATAAATCAATGTATCTTTCCCCTGTCAGACTTGTCGGCCTGTGTCTGGAAGGCTGCCAAGTTCTTCAGTGTTGTGGTTCTGCTATGAACTCACCCTTCCAGGCCCCTCTCTGCACACTGCCTGTGTGTTATTTAGATTAGAGCAGCTTCTCTCTTATCTTTTACAAGCTGGATAAATCGTCCTCTGAGCTGGCTGGGCTTTCACTGAGGAATTACAAACAAGGGCAAAGCTGTTTGCAGGAAAAAAAGAGCAGCCTGAAACTTCAGTGCATGGGGGAAAGAAATGCACAAATGATCTCTTGAGATTCAAAAGGAAGGGTGTATACAGCCTGCTTGTGTATGGATGTATTTTTCTATGTGTGGACATACTGTACATCAACCTACTTCCTGTTTTGGTGGCCATTTTGTTTTTTTACAAACAAACTTTTTAAAACTGTTTTTAACCACTTTTAATGCGGCGAGGAGCGGCGAAATTGTGACAGAGGGTAATAGGAGATGTCCCCTAACGCACTGGTATGTTTACTTTTGAGCGATTTTAACAATACAGATTCTCTTTAAGGGAGATTCATTTTGACTCTGAAGTCTGCACAGCAGCTATTTAAAGCGGTTTAACACCTAGCATTACAACTTTGCTTTAAAAGATTGCTTACAGCTTACAAACTATTATGCCAGATTTTTTTTTAAGCAGAAATTCACTGAATGGGTTAAACATGACATTTTAGTGTTGGATTCAACTAGGAATCCGCATCCGTTCTTATCTTTTAGTTACAAATGTATCTTTATTTGGAATACAAATAGACCTATAAAAAGCCTGCCGGGGAAGCCCTCTTTGTTCTCTCAGAGCAGTGTTTGTTTGTTACATTGTAGATAGATACATTTGTAACTAAACAAGCAAGCACGGAGGAGGATTTCTAGCTAAATGCAGCACTAAAATGTCATGTTTAATCCATTCAGTGAATTTCTGCAAAAAAAAAAATCTGGCATAATAGTTTATAAGCTGTAAGCAATCTTTTAAAGCAAAGTTGAAATGCTGGGTGTTAGACCACTTTAAGTGTGATGTACAATCTGGTTCTTCAGCTGCCAACAAAAAGAAATAAAGATCATTCACATTTTTCATTTTGCAGTGTTTGCTCACCCAGATAAAACAAATTTGCTCCTGTTTACTCTTCAGGAGAGCTGTTGCTGCATAAAACTTTCTGTGCAACTACTTTATTTGCAAACAGACAACACTGCTTTGTTAATGCTTTCAATACAAAACAGTAAAAAGTGTACACAGGCAAATTCTATGTAGGCTTGGTACTATATGTACCCATGTTTATCTTGTTGTGTCACATGTCAGTTCAGGTACTCTTTAACATTAACCACTTTCTAATGCCTGATTAACCAACGTTAACCTCTTCCCTACCACTAAACGTAACTTTCTCCTTAATGTTAACCTTTTATTGACGCCTAACCATAACTTTTTAAAGCCTCATATACACACTTCAGAAAACACAGCTGAGAAAATCAATTTGTGCGTTCTCAGCCGAGAATATACCATGTGTACAATTGTCAAGTGACTTTGTTAAGTTGTACACATCTTTTCCCTTTTTCTGTTTTTCTTTGACCCAAATGGACATTTAGAAGTTTATTTATGTATCACTTTGTTCTGTATGAAACATTTTTATCTTTAGTGTGCCATATTTGAGGAAATGTTTGTTCCCGAAATGTTGTGTACCTTGCAAGTTTGGCCAAGCTGTGTGACTTATTTCCATTTTTTATTAAGTTCCAAGGTATAACAATATAAAATACAACAATTTTATGTAAGGTTTAGTGCACTATTTTTAACACCTTAATAATGAATATAACATGCATAGGCTGCCATCTTCTATGGATGGGAATAGTCAAATTTTCTGCTTGCTTGGAAACAGTAATGCATTGTTCCTGGAAGTCTAAGCCATTTAATGCTTTAGGAAATTAAGCCAATTAAAGAGCTTATTTAGTTTCTTTTGTCCGCAGAGAGCACATCTGTTGTCTTGCCGCTATGTGTCATACAAACAAAACAACACATAAAGAAAAAATATTTTCTTTTAATGCATTATTTTTTAAAAATATATATAAAACAACACATTTAACTATAAAAATAATTTTCCAATGTGTTTTTAACTTATAACAACGTTACAACGTTTTTAGCGCACATCCGTTACAGTCCTATTAAAGAAGCAAGTCCATTAATATTCAAGTTTCCATCGCTTCTTTCTTATTGCCACCAGTATATTCAATTACAGGTCATACACGACAGATCCACCACCAAAGACACCCTGCTGGAAACAGACTCACCATTAGACTGGTCAGATCCTCTTGATGCCAATGTTAGTGGATAATTCCAGGTAGCAGAGCGATTCCATACATGACAGATGCTTTAGCAATCCATTTCTTGCATGTCAAGTACCTCAAAAGACAGACCTCTTATAGCCTAATACAGTAAAAAGCAATAAAAAATGTATTATTTAAATTACTCAGATGATCTTTAAATGTGTGCTCGCATAGAGTTTTAAGAGGGGCTCTCCCCCATTGCCTAAGCTGGGCTGGGCTGCACTGCAACTCCTTGCCACCGCTAAGCGCTCCTGTGCTTCATTCACCGCCGCTACTGCTGTCCACTTCCTGATACGTCCAGTCTCCGCCCTACCGGTTTCGTCACTGCCTCGTGACTCATCAGGGGCACCTATCAGTTATTCTAACTGATTCAGCTTTAGCGCTTTGATATTTTATTTGTGTTTTTACCTTATTTTAAAAATCAAACTTTATCTTGAAATGAAAAAAAAAAGAATAAAAAATACTGTCAGCAAGCAATTTTATTTTCAGTAGTTAATATCATTATAGCTACTGTATGTATGAAGTTATCGACTTATATAAAAAGACAGTCTTTAAGCCAGGCTGTAGGGGAAAACCAAGTTGTCAAGTAAAACCCTTCATCTGCTTTATGATGTTTTTCATTTGTTGTATTTATACTTACCTGGATATTCCTCCAGCCCCATACGGCCCTGGGCTCCCTTGGCGTCCTCTCCAGCTGCTCCATTCTGCCACTATCTGGCCCAGTAATCTGGCCAGTCGTGGCCAGGGAGTGCAATGGGGAGGGGGCACGCCCGGCTAAGCCGCTCATGCACTGAAGAGCAAGGCTGGCCCGATTACCGGGAACGGGATGGCCGGAGAGGACAGTGGGGGACTCGCAGACCTTATGGGGCTGAAGGAAACCCCAGGTAAGTGTAAATACAGCCTATTCTTTAATTTCAGGTTTCCTTTAATAAAAACATTTATCAATTCAAATTCAGGTCAGAAAGGTCAGTCAGACAGACGTCAGAAAGGTCAGTCAGACAGAGGTCAGAAAGGTAGGGGACTTGGTACAGAAGTTCCTAATCAGATTTCTTTTTTTAACTTAAATTTGTATTAAACCATTTTAGTTTTATAACAATGTACTGTATATATTTCAAAGGGAATAGTAAATAAACATAGAAAGGGAAAGTACAATGCGGTAGACCAACCCTTGGGACAACAACAAATATCACAAAAGGCTTAGTATAAGAACAGTATCATATAATGAAAACATACTTACATCAGGAGAAAAATGATAAGCCTTATATACAATCACACTAAAAAGATCCCACAACTAAACATTAGAAGGCTGACCTAGAGGGAAAGCATGATCCAAGGGGCCCAAATCTAACTGGAGATATGGAGAGTGGACTTCAGTGTATGGGTGATTTGCTCCATATGATATAGCCACCATACTTTATGCATAAACCACGAGGGGAGAGGCAGGGAAACCGTCCAGTATCGAGCTATCAGACATCTGCTTGCTGCACATGGTAGACCTAAGCAGATTGAAATCTGCCTGTGATCGCTTGTGATCCAGAGATCTCTCAGATCCTTATCCATCCCACTTACATTTGCCCTGACTCTCTTCTTCATCATTGCCACACTCCCATCTGTGCAGGAATGCAGACGCACTACACAGAACCTTCCCTCTACTAAGGTAAGTATCTAACGTTGATACTTTTATCTCATAGGTACTCTTTAAATATTGCCACTCCCAAATCGATCTCCACGCTCATTAAATATCATCATGGTATTGTTAGTTACTTCCTTGAAGCATATGAATGTTTGCATGGAGACACTTGGTTTTTGTATGTATGTTTAAAGGGAAGGTTCAGGGAGGGGATTAAAAAAATAAAAATAAATTTCCACTTACCTGGGGCTTCCTCCAGCCTGTGGCAGGCAGGAGGTGCCCTCGCCGCTGCTCCGCAGGCTCCCGGTGGTCTCCGGTGCCCGACCCGACCTGGCCAGGCCGGCTGCCAGGTCGGGCTCTTCTGCGCTCCATTTCCTGGCACTTCTGCGTCCCACGCCGGCGCGCTGACGTCATCGGACGTCCGCCGGGCTGTACTGCGCATGCCTGCGGAGTGGCGGCGAGGGCACCTCCTGCCTGCCACGGGCTGGAGGAAGCCCCAGGTAAGTGGAAATTTATTTTTATTTTTTTAATCCCCTCCCTGAACCTTCCCTTTAATATTGATCAATTGATTGATCTGTTTACTCATGTTTTGTCTAAGGGTTGGTGCACACCAAGAGCAGTTCTGAGCGTTTTTAAAGGGAACCTTAACTGAGAAGGATATAGATTTTTCCTTTTAAAATAATACCAGTTGCCTGACTCTCCTGCTGATCATGCGTCTCTAATACTTTTAGTCACAGCCCCTGAACAAGCATGCAGAGCAGGTGCTCTGACTGAAGTCAGACTGGATTAGCTGCATGCTTGTTTCATGTGTGTGATTCAGCCACTACTGGAACTAAATAGACCAGCAGGACTGCCAGGCAACTGGTATTGTTTAAAAGAAAACATTCATATTCCTCACAGTTTAGGTTCCCTTTAAAAATGATTGCGGGCTGAAAACCGCTTGGCTAATGTATTGGTGCACACCAGAGCGGTTTGTTTTTTCCCCAAATGCAAACTCGGGTCCTGCAGCATTTTTGCTGATTTCTGAGGCGATTCTGACTCAATGTTAAGTATAGGAAAGTGGAAAACCACTTTGAAAAACGCTAGATCAGATTACAAACATTTTTGTTACAGTAGCTATTCAGTTACAGCTGTACTGTAACATATAAAAAACGCTACACAAAAAAGCTCCAAAAAACGCTAGGCATGTTTAGAAAATTGCTCCAAACATGCCTAGAATTACTCTTCAAAACTGCTTCAAGAACCATTAGCGTTTGCGGATACGCTAGCGGTTTTTAGTGTGCACTGGCCCTTAGCCAAGGTTTAGCACTATAGTGGTCCTTTTTGTGACCATGGAAGCAATGAAAAAGAAATAGCTGTAAAAATTACTTTGTGGAAAGTCCTTCAGTTTGGTGTAAAATGCTTTTATGAATGAATTAGTGCAATTGGTGAAGTATTCATTTAGAATGGTGATACTTCTGGTCATTCTTTTTCTTGTATGGCAGTGTGCATACATATTTGTGGCCACAGCACATTCTGTATGGTATATGGTGTGGACTACCCTTTTTGCTTTTAAATATTCTTTAGGCCCCTTTTACACTTATGCGTGGTGCCGCCCCGCTTTACCCTTTTCCACCACAAGGGCCATTTTTATGCGATGCAGTTTGGTGCACCGGAAGTATCCATATTGTTGCTTTTCTGATGCAAAATCTGCAGGGCATGATCTGTGCACATATTATGCAGCAATGCAAGTCAATGGGCAACGCAGCAAGTGTGAATGACGGGAGCGCGATGCAGCGTGGCACTCATGTGCGAACTAACGGGAATCCCAGTGACATATTCCCTGCTGGGCAGGAAGTCACTGAGTGGGGGGCGGTGGTATGCCTATGACCTTGTCGCCCCATGATGGTGCAGGGTCATATGAAGATGTTTTTTGTGGTGAAGGCTAGTTTACTGGTTACACCACATCGCACCGCTACTAATAGGTGTGAAACCTGCCTTAACCCCCTTGGCGGTATGAAAAATACCGCCAGGGGGCAGCGCAGCAGTTTTTTTTAAAATTATTTTTTTTTTAAATCATGTAGCGAGCCGAGGGCTCGCTACATGATAGCCGCTGCTCAGCGGCATCCCCTCAGCCCCGCCGATCGCCTCCGGTGATAGGCGATCAGGAAATCCCGTTCAAAGAACGGGATTTCCTGGAGGGCTTCCCCCGTCGCCATGGCGACGGGGCGGAATGACGTCACCGACGTCGGGACGTCATTGGGAGACCCGATCCACCCCTCGGCGCTGCCTGGCACTGATTGGCCAGGCAGCGCTCGGGGTCTGGGGGGGGGGGCCGCGCGCCGCACCGGATAGCGGCGATCGGGCGCGCGGCGGCGGCGATCGGGGTGCTGGCGCAGCTAGCAAAGTGCTAGCTGCGTCCAGCAAAAAAAAATGAAGTAAATCGGCCCAGCAGGGCCTGAGCGGCACCCTCCGGCGGCTTACCCCGTGTCACACACGGGGTTACCGCTAAGGAGGTTAAAGAGACTCTGAAGTATCAAAAAAAAACAGTTTTTATTTCCTATTCCTCTTAAGTATTTACGTCCCACCTGAAATGATGCATCCCTGTGGCTAAACGCTCACCTAATCCCCCGAAATCCCATGGGGAAAATTTGGGCAGAGCTTCCTGGTAGAGGCAGAGCTTTGGGCTGTAGCTCTGCCTCTACTCACGTCCTTCTTCGCTGATCGCTGCTTCTCCCCACCCCCTCAGTCTTCTTTCACTGAGAGGGGCGGGGAGAGGTGGCAATTAGCGCAGATTGACGCAAATGGAGGCAGAGCTATAGCCCAAAGCTCTGCCTCCTTCGGGCAGCAAAATCCATGACTTTGAAAGCTGTGGATTTTTGCCTAGCGATTTTGGGGGATTAAGTGAGCGTTTAGCCGCGGGGATGTGGCGTATCATCAGGTGGGACATTAATACTTAAAGGGATACTGTAGGGGGGTCGGGGGAAAATGAGCTGAACTTACCCGGGGCTTCTAATGGTCCCCCGCAGACATCCTGTGTTGGCGCAGCCACTCCACAATGCTCCGGCCCCGCCTCCGGTTCACTTCTGGAATTTCTGACTTTAAAGTCAGAAAACCACTGCGCCTGCGTTGCCGTGTCCTCGCTCCCGCTGATGTCACCAGGAGTGTACTGCGCAGACACAGACCATACTGGGCCTGCGCTGTGCGCTCTTGATGACATCAGCGGGATCGAGGACACGGCAACGCAGGCGCAGTGGTTTTCTGACTTTAAAGTCAGAAATTCCAGAAGTGAACCGGAGGCGGGGCCGGAGCATCGGTGAGCGGCTGCGCGGGCACAGGATGTCTGCGGTAGACCATTAGAAGACCCGCGTAAGTTCAGCTCATTTTCCCCCGACCCCCCTACAGTATCCCTTTAAGAGGAATAGGAAATAAAAACAGTTTTTTTTTGAGACTTCAGAGTCTCTTTAAAGCAAGCAATGGCAAGTCAGCTGGCACGTGTTTGTGCGGGTTAGAAAATGAAAGCAAACATCCGAATGGTTGCTACAGTGAAACTTCCACATTTCCTCTACTTCAGTTTTTTTAATAAATCATCAGCACCACTCCTAAAAATGCTGCTCAGCGGCAGATATTCAGAGAGGGAACGTGGCCATGCTTTCTGCTAGAAAGCATTTCCCTGACAGATGATGACGAGCGTGGCACAGTAAATATTTATATCTAATAGTTGCCAGTTAATTACGGCGAGCATAAGCCAGCATGACATTTTATATGTGTTATTACTCTGAATCTGACAGGGGAGAAAGTGAGAAGAAATGTCTCACAGGAACAGATTCCAGTAAGGCAATTTAATGATGGGACTGGCCCCAGCTATCCAGACTGAAGCATTAAGCCTGCTGGAGAGACTTGAAAACATTTCCCCGTGGAAATTTTCCCTTGTGAAATAAGAGGAAAATAAGAAAAAGATGGAGGCCTTGTGAAATAAGAAGAAATGAGAAAAAGATGCCAGCATGTAAACTGACCAGGAGCAGAAAATATTGCTGCAAATGATTTCACTTATACTTTATACATGGGATTGGCTTAGAACAAAGTGACAAGCAGTAAATCCCTTTACTTAGGCATATCAAAACATAATAATGTATTACCCTTCTTCAGTGTCTGTACTGCAGGGGAAATCTCTGTTTCTATATTACGATGTGCCTAAAAACTTTACAATACCTTTTATTTGCAGTTTGTCCTTAAAGGGAACCTGAAGCGAGTAAAATGATTTAAAATAAATACATGATGTACCTGCAAATAAATATGACATACTTACCTTGCCATCAATTCCTCTCAGAAGCACTCCATTTGCATCTAACAATGATACCTTCCAGTTCTGACAAGATTTTGTCTTCTGTCATTATACCTTGCTAAATAAACCATTTTGTGAAACAATAAAAAATGGCAGTACAGTAAATTGTCAGATTTTTTTTTTTTTTTTTTTTTTTTTACCAATGATAAAAGTGTGAAAGCAGAACATGGACAAACACAGAAAAAAAACCCTGATTCTCAAGCGGCCCATTGACTTTCATTATATTTGCGGCAGTGCAAGTTTCCCCATATGCGGCATTCTAATCAGTGTGCTCCCCAAGTCATGGTGAGTCAGAAGCACCAGGATTGTGAAAAAAGCCACAAGGAACCTGAACGTTTCTCTCTCACTAAAAAAAAAACTATGCTAAAAACAGCTTTCCCTTCTTAAAACATACAGATGAATAATTGCACATACTTACTGTTTTAAAAAGAAATTATGTTTACTGTAAGCACAATGTAAATATAACAGCTAATACTATACATGAAGTGTTAACACTACTGTATTCTAAAAACGTCATAAAATAAAATATGCACAAATATTGAATTATTGATTGGGCCCTATTTTAAGTTATTGAAGCACATTTAGCTATAAGAACAGTTACAATTTAAGTAATCTTTATTTATCCAACATTCACATGAAAAAAAAACCATAATGATTGTGTTTCCTTTAAGGTAGCATTACAGATAGCCAAGCAAGCTTATGGTGAACCAGAACGCCTAGTAGTGTGTAACGGGCTTGGTCTCTTTCAGCCCCTTATACACTCCTAGGAGTTCTGGTTCATCATGAGCTTGCTGGGCAATCTGTAACTCTCAGTGTTCCAAGTCCTACCCCATAGAGCTACATTAACCTCCCTGGCGGTAAGCCCGTGCTGAGCACGGGCTATGCCGCCGGAAGGCACCGCTCAGGCCCCGCTGGGCCGATTTGCATAATTTTTTTTTGCTACACGCAGCTAGCACTTTGCTAGCTGCGTGTGCAATGCGATCGCCGCCGCTACCCGCCGATCCTCCGCTATTCGTCGCGCCGCGGCCGCCCCCCCCCCCCGACCCCGTGCGCTGCCTGGCCAATCAGTGCCAGGCAGCGCTGTGGGGTGGATGGGAGTCCCCTTTGACGTCACGACGTCGATGACGTAGGGGATGTCATCCCACCCATCACCATGGCAACGGGGGAAGCCCTCCAGGAGATCCCGTTCTTTGAACGGGATCTCCTGATCACCGGAGGCGACCTTGTCTCGCTACATGAAATTTTTTTTTTTTTTTTAAACGGATTTGCTGCCCCCTGGCGGATTTTTAGCAAACCGCCAGGAGGGTTAATCCATACCATGCAGTGCACTAATGAGGATTAACCAAACTTAAATGGTCTGTATGCATGTTGGATTATTGTGACTCTGTACAATTAACAAGATGACATATCATTGCATTCCAGCTGTTCTGGGGGTGTGTTTAGGTATCAGGGACAACAAAGAGATGATTTGCATATTCAGCAGTGATGCATTGTGGGACACCTCAGAGCTCACTCCAACCTGAATAAATGCAAATACCTTCTGATTTAAGAAGGCAAACTTGTAAACCTTAGCCAATATAATTTAAAATGTTATATTGAGTTTATACTAATAGTACCGTATACACTCGAATACAAGTCAACCTTGTGTATACCCAGCAAAGTTAATGGCTGCACTTGGGGTTCAGGAGTGGTTAATGACTGCACTGCATACAGTATTGCAGCCATTAACCCCTCCTGTCCAAGAATTGAACTTTATCCCAATCAGTAGCTGATACCCCCTTTTACATGAGAAATCTATTCCTTTTCACAAACAGACCATCAGGGGGCACTGTATGGCTGATATTGTGGTGAAACCCCTCCCACAAGAAACAAGAAAAGTATGTACTCTTGGCAGTTTCCTGTCTGTGAACTTAGCTGCATTGTGGGAAATAGCTGTTTACAGCTGTTTCCAACTGCCCAAAAAGGCTGCAGCAGCTACATCACCTGCCAACAATAAAAATGTCACCATGTAATAAATGTCAGAATGTAAATGAGGGATTTAAAATATTTTGCAATGGGCAAACACTGACTAAATCATTTATACATAATTATTGTAAAAATGAAGCACTTTTTTAATTACATTATTTTCACTGGAGATCCTCTTTAAGTGCAGCCAATAACTTCTCCAGGCTTCCAAGTGCTGCAATTATTCACTCCCTTTTATGCAGCCCAGTAGCTTTCCCCCTGCCCTTTCCTTGTTAATTATTGTGGCCAGGACTTTCAGACATGTGTTCTCTTGGTATTTTCTTTCTATCACTTACCACGGGGCCCTATACTTTTATGAAGTGAATCAGCCCTACATTTCTAGACTTATACTCGAGTATATACAGGTCTTTCTCAAAAAATTAGCATATTGTGATAAAGTTCATTATTTTCTGTAATGTACTGATAAACATTAGACTTTCATATATTTTAGATTCATTACACATAAACTGAAGTAGTTTAAGCCTTTTATTGTTGTAATATTGATGATTTTGGCATACAGCTCATGAAAACCCAAAATTCCTAGCTCAAAAAATTAGCATATTTCATCCGACCAATTAAAGAAAAGCGTTTTTAAAACAAAAAAAGTCAACCTTCAAATAATTATGTTAAGTTATGCACTCAATATTTGGTCGGGAATCCTTTTGCAGAAATGACTGCTTCAATGCGGCGTGGCATGGAGGCAATCAGCCTGTGGCACTGATCAGGTGTTATGGAGGCCCAGGATGCTTCGATAGCGGCCTAAGCTCATCCAGAGTGTTGGGTCTTGCGTCTCTCAACTCTCTCTTCACAATATCCCACAGATTCTCTATGGGGTTCAGGTTAGGAGAGTTGGCAGGCCAATTGAGCACAGTAATACCATGGTCAGTAAACCATTTACCAGTGGTTTTGGCACTGTGAGCAGGTGCCAGGTCGTGCTGAAAAATGAAATCTTCATCTCCATAAAGCTTTTCAGCAGATGGAAGCATGAAGTGCTCCAAAATCTGATAGCTAGCTGCATTGACCCTGCCCTTGATAAAACACAGTGGACCAACACCAGCAGCTGACATGGCATCACTGACTGTGGGTACTTGACAATGGACTTCAGGCATTTTGGCATTTCCCTCTCACCAGTCTTCCTCCAGACTCTGGCACCTTGATTTCCGAATGACATGCAAAAGTTGCTTTCATCCGAAAAAAGTACTTTGGACCACTGAGCAACAGTCCAGTGCTGCTTCTCTGTAGCCCAGGTCAAGCGCTTCTGCCGCTGTTTCTGGTTCAAAAGTGGCTTGATCTGGGGAATGCGGCACCTGTAGCCCATTTCCTGCACATGCCTGTACACGGTGGTTCTGGATGTTTCTACTCCAGACTCAGTCCACTGCTTCCGCAGGTCCCCCAAGGTCTGGAATCGGTCTTTCTCCACAATCTTCTTCAGGGTCCGGTCACCTCTTCTCATTGTGCAATGTTTTCTGCCACACTTTTTCCTTCCCACAGACTTCCCACTGAGGTGCCTTGATACAGCACTCGGAGAACAGCCTATTCGTTCAGAAACTTCTTTCTGTGTATTACCCTCATGCTTGAGGGTGTCAATGATGGCCTTCTGGACAGCAGTCAGGTCGGCAGTCTTACCCATGATTGCGGTTTTGAGTACTGAACCAGGCTGGGAGTTTTTAAAAGCCTCAGGAATCTTTTGCAGGTGTTTAGAGTTAATTAGTTGATTCAGATGATTAGGTTAATAGCTCGTTTAGAGAACCTTTTCATGATATGCTAATTATTTGAGATAGGAATTTTGGGTTTTCATGAGCTGTATGCCAAAATCATCAATATTAAACCAATAAAAGGCTTGAACTACTTCAGTTTATGTGTAATGAATCTAAAATATATGAAAGTCTAATGTTTATCAGTACATTACAGAAAATAATGAACTTTATCACAATATGCTAATTTTTTGAGAAGGACCTGTACAGTAAATAAGCTATGGCATGTTCTGCTCTCTGCTTGATGAATTTGCTTTGAAACCATTCCACCTGCTTCTACAGTTGTAAATTGACTCTCAGCACTTGTTATCATCCTTCCATGAAGCAGTAATCATGCACAACTCCAATCAAAGAAGCCAATTTGGCTATTAATTCTGTTGATCAGCATACATCAACTTACCCTTAATGACGACAGTGTATGTGTTAGCCATTCACAGAATTTATCTTAACGTCAGTAGTTAACATATTTTACAGAATGAATGGCTACATTCAACTGTTGGCTGAGTCAGAGAAAAGATCCTGTTTCATATGGTAATGGCAGATGGCTTAATTCTTGCCACCCTCTCCTTGGTGAGATACTTGTCCAGCTAACTGTAAAGGGAAAACTGTGAAAGCTAACATATACGGTAATGCTGAATTTCACAGTAGCTTTAATAACCCTGTACAAAATCTTTGCATTGCAGTTTGTTATGCTGTTATGAACTTATCAGAGCAGCAGAGGTAATGTCTTAAAAAACCACATAAGCCAAAAACTCCGTTCACAGACTCTACCAGAACCTGAATATTGAAATCCATATGTGGAGGTCAAAGCTCAAGTGATTTATTGATACATATGACAGAATATGGTCTGTGAGACTCTAGGAGAACCTTCCATACGCTCTAGTAACTCTGTCTTATATAAATCCTGCAGCTTTATCAGTCATAATAATCAGTTCAGCAAAATGGCAGCAGGAGCAGATTTATGAGGTTCAGTTGTGACTTTTTCATAGTAGTAAAAATTGCAGTAGGTTGACTCTTGTGTCTTTTAAAGAGAAACCTTACAGGCTTGCAGTCAGTTTTGTTAAAGAGAATCTGTACTCTAAAATTTTTACAGCAAAAAGCATACCATTCTATTCATTATGTTCTCCTGGGCCCCTCTGTGCTGTTTCTGCCACTCTCTGCTGCAAACCTGGCTTGTAATTGCCAGTTTTAGGCAGTGTTTACAAACAAACTAACCAGAGTGTGTGAGTCATGCAGAGCCTGCAGGGGGCCTGGAGGGGGTGTGTATAGCTTCTACCAATCACAAGCAGCCCTGCACATTTCACACATTACAGCCTTAGCCCGACTGTGCCTGCCGATAGAAGAAAACAGATTAGATCATATAACAGAGATAACACAGCCACTGTGCAATTAGGAAAAGCTGCAGTAAGCCAGAGCACAATAGAACAGGCAAAGGAACTTATAGGACAGAAGAACTTAGGCTGAACATTTTGTTGCAGAGTCTCTTTAAAGTATTTGCTATGTTGGCAAACATTTTTTTTACATTTTAATATTTGTTTTAAAATGTTTTACAAATATATCTTTAATGCCATGACCTGACTTGATGCCCTCCTCGGCATTACCAGCCTGTATGTTGGATAAAGGGTTAAAGGTAAGAAAAGATATGCATACTCATGAGGGACGTCAGGCGTACAGTCCAAAAATAATAAGACATGTTTTTAGTTTTTTTTTCTCAATGATTTTAGTTAGTTAGTTTTGAATTTTGTGCCGTGGGTGATGCTTTTATTTTTTTAATTTGTCTATTTCTGATGTGCAACATGTGTTTCTCCATTGTGGTATCTAGGTCCTCCATTGTGGTATCTAGGTCTCCAGTCATTACTTTATTAAAGACTGGAAAAATCCCATTGTGGGGCTCATAAAGCCTTTCATGTTTTTCATGAAGGGACAAGCTGTTTTATGCTAGACATTTTATCACTGCAATTATTCATAGTGAGACTTTTTTCCAGTGTTCATTTTCCTTCTGAATGCTGTCTTGCACATTTGTCTATTGTACGAAATGTGCACATTCATTGCATATTTTCATACTGGTCACATGTTCTGTAGAAGTTTCAAGCTTTTTAAGTTTTGTTCTCAGATTCATTCAATCCTGGGTGCCATCATTTCCCAAAAGACTATGGTTTCATAGTGTAAAACTGTAAAATAAACATAAAATGCTAAATTCTTGGTTTCAGAAGGTTTAGAATACATGATTCAATTCCTATTATGAACCTGTACATTGTCTAATCTTTTGCTTGTTAAATCTCCTTGAAAAACATCTCCCAGAGCCATCTTTAGGCAAGTCATAAACAGAATCAGAATTTATTTTATTCGCCAACTACAACATTAGTTGTACCTGGGATTGGTTGTGGTACACATGGCATAAGCATTATTACATAGACAGACAATACTTGACAAACATAACAATGTACATTTGGATAGGCATAGCAGCATACATTGGGGGTACAGGAATTTCATTTAGAGCCCAGTGTCTAGGGTAGGGCAGTGTTAACCAGGTGTGGTGAAAGTTCAGAGCACTGGCTAGGGGCTAGAGGCAAGAGAGCTGCAGGCTGATATTGAGCCAGGTGGGAGGACAGCTTGAGAGAAGAATGTGTTTCTGCACCTAGTAATTCTGGAGAAGATGGTTCCCTACCGTTGGCCCATTGACAGGAGCTTGAAGAAGCAGCTGCCGGGGTGGGAGGGGTCTTGTAAAATCTTGGAGGCCCTTGACTCCAGTCTCACCGTGTGGAGGAGGTCCAGCGGAGGCAGGGACGAGCCTATGATCTTTTCTGCAGCATTAATTTCTCTTTGGAGTTTATGTTTGTCCTTTGCAGATGCACCTGCATACCAGATGATGACAGAGGAGCAGAGAATGGATTCCATGGTAGTGGAATAGAATCTGCAGATCATGTGACATGCCAAATTTCTTCAGATGGCACAATGTGAATTAGTATGGGTCTCTTCTCAACAACATGGTCTCTTTGGTCTAATTTTTCTTCTTTTTTCTTACTTATGTTTGTTCAGAACTAAATGTAATTTTCAAATTTGTGGATTGTGAACATGTGACTATTCTACTTGTTCCACGTGAAGGAAACATGTTTCGGATTCTTACACTGCAAGAGCTTGGTAAACTATGTCTTTTCCTCCATCTCTAACCACATTTTCTATATATTCCTTCTATATACTGTATGTCTTACCTCTCTGGTTTCCCACTCCCTCTCTGGTCCTCCAAAAATTTAAAGTCTTAAAAAAATGACATATCCATAGTGTTTTGGATTCATAATGTATCCCATGAAGTTAGTTAACTGATCCTGTAACATATACCTTATACAGTATATCAAGTATTCTTTGGCTTCCAGGTATCCAGGCCTCAGAAACATATCCTCGATCCTGTGTGAAGTGGTCTTGACAGGCCCGCCATCAGGGGGGGACATCCGTGACTCCCGTCACGGGCCCGGGCCTGCAGGGGGGCCCCATCCCCGCCGCGGCCCTAGAGGGTGCCGCCCGGCCGCTGCTCCCTCCCTCCCTCCATCCCTCTAGCCTCCGCCGCCGCCGCGTCAGACCCCGATCAGGCGGCGACAATAGTGCGGACGCTAGGACCCAGCGCCTGCACTGATATGCGGAAGTGACGTCACTTCCGCATATAGAGCGGGTGCGTCCAGCCGCTGATCTTGAGGTCTGACGCTGCTGGCAAGGTAGGGGAAGCAGCGGCGGCGGCTGGGGGGGCCTCCCTGTCACTCACTCACTAGCTAAAGGGCCTCCCTGTCACTCACTCACTCCCTAAAGGGCCTCCCAGTCACTCACTCACTAGCTAAAGGGCCTCCCTGTCACTCACTCACTAGCTAAAGGGGCTCCCTGTCACTCACTCCCTAAAGGGCCTCCCTGTCACTCACTCACTCCCTAAAGGGGCTCCCTGTCACTCACTCACTCCCTAAAGGGGCTCCCTGTTACTCACTCACTCTCTAAAGGGGCTCCCTGTCACTCACTCACTCCCTAAAGGGGCTCCCTGTCACTCACTCACTCCCTAAAGGGGCTCCCTGTCACTCACTCACTAGCTAAAGGGGCTCCCTGTCACTCACTCACTAGCTAAAGGGGCTCCCTGTCACTCACTCACTAGCTAAAGAGCCTCCCTGTCACTCACTCACTAGCTAAAGGGGCTCCCTGTCACTCACTCACTAGCTAAAGGGGCTCCCTGGCACTCACTCACTAGCTAAAGGGGCTCCCTGGCACTCACTCACTGCCTAAAGGGCCTCACTGTCACTCACTCACTCCCTAAAGGGCCTCCCTGTCACTCACTCACTAGCTAAAGGGGCTCCCTGTCACTCACTCACTACCTAAAGGGCCTCACTGTCACTCACTCACTCCCTAAAGGGCCTCCCTGTCACTCACTCACTAGCTAAAGGGGCTCCCTGTCACTCACTCACTAGCTAAAGGGGCTCCCTGTCACTCACTCACTAGCTAAAGGGGCTCCCTGTCACTCACTCACTCCCTAAAGGGGCTCCCTGTCACTCACTCACTCCCTAAAGGGGCTCCCTGTCACTCACTCACTCACTCACTCACTCCCTAAAGGGGCTCCCTGTCACTCACTCACTACCTAAAGGGCCTCCCTGTCACTCACTCACTACCTAAAAGGGCTCCATGTCACTCACTACCTAACCTGGGGGTCCCTGTCAGAATCCAGGTGAGAGGTGTCTACCATAATAAGGGGGCATTCTGCCTATTTATGTGAAATGCTGTCTATTTATGTGCCTCATGACTGCTGAATTTGTCTTGTTGGGGGCCTAATGATTGAATTTTTACTTGTTGGGGGCCTCATGATTTGTTGGGAGCCTCAAGATTGATGAATGTGTCTTGTTGGGGGCCTCATGATTTGTTGGGGGCCTCATGATTTGTTGGGGCCTCATGATTGCTGAATTTGTCTTGTTGGGGGTCTCACGATTGCTGAATTTGTCTTGTTGGGGGCCTCATGATTGCTGAATTTGTCTTGTTGGGGGCCTCATGATTGCTGAATTTGTCTTGTTAGGGGCCTCATGATTGCTGAATTTGTCTTGTTGGGGGTCACATGATTGCTAACTGCGAGACTATGGGAAAAGCTGAATCATTACCATATGGGACAATAGCATTAAACCTACTTTTTTAGCTTTTTTAAACAGAAAATAAAACTGGGAGGTTCTAAAAAAATGATGGAGCACTTCCTCCTTCTGGCTTGAAGGAGGAAGTGCTTGATATCGGACACTTGCACCTCGTTGAAACGCTGGGCGGAGAGCGGCGTCCTGGGTAATTAACCCCGCCGCATCTAGCCGCTCAGCTGTGGCAATTAGAGCTAACTTAAATCACGAGTATCCACCGTGGTTATTCGTGATTAATTTGTGGACAGCAAGCCTCCAACTAGCTCTGCCAACATGTAATGGCTACGCACATTTCTCAGTTTTTGGTGGGGGGGGGCCCGGACTGATGATTTGTGAGGGGCCCCAAAATTTCTGATGGCGGCCCTGGGTCTTGATAAGCTTCCTCTAGGAATACAGTGTTATATGCTATTAGTCAGTTGAGTCATATTTTGTTATTCCTCATCAATGATGAAAATAATATTAATAAGGTGAGCAGCACGAGAACTCAACTCGATAGTCTTCTGCTGCCATTTTCTTGCCTGACTCCAGTGGGTGGATGTTTTTTCAATAGGTCTCTGATTAGATGTCTCTGCAGACTACTAGTGATTTACATGACCAGTTATTTATTTATTTATTTATTTGTTGTATTTATAAAGCGCCAACATATTACGCATCGCTGGGAATCATATGTTACAGTAGGTCTATGCACTGGAGAATAATAGGACAACGTGGACTGACCAAGGATAGATCAAGCTAACAAATGTATCCCAGAACCAGAATGTTGATGCAAAATCTGAACATTTTGTCTGTTTGACAACCCACATGTTGGACAAACCAGGCTAAGGGCAGTTTTCCACTGCAAATCACAAAATGTATTACTTCAAGATTTAATTGTGATTTTTCTACAATTAGGTTTTGAACAACTGATGGTGTAGTGGATAGCACCCTCGCCTTGCAGCGCTGGGGCCCTGGTTCAAATCCCAACCAGGGCACTATCTGCAATGAGTATATGTTCTATCCATGTCTTTACTCTATGAACTCCGGTTTCCTCCCTCACTCCCAAAACATGCAGATAAGTTAATTGCATCTCCCCCCCCCCCCCCCAAAAAAAAGAAAAATTGGCCCTAGACTATGATGGACACAGGACTACAGTAAGGATTAGATTCTGAGCTCCTATAATGGACAGTTAGTGACAAGACTCTGTACAGCGCTGCGGAAGATAGTGGCACTACATAAATGCTAAATAATAATAGTAATTTTTATTGGATGCTAAAAAAAAGAAGCACAAAGGCACAAGAAAGCAACATGCAGGACATTTGGGATCAGGGGCAAAAAAGGATTGCAATCAGATTGCAGAAATGTAAAAGGAGTCCTGCAATTTCTGTTGTTTTGCTTTGTGTTTTGTGAATCGGAAATGGATCGCAAAATACAGCAAATCACATTTAGTGGGAAAAAGCCCCTTATGTGAGGTAAAAATTCCCCCACTCTATGCTGAAGAACTGCTTGGGAGCTCTGGCTGGACTTTGGAAATCTAACTGCTGAATTCTGTCTGCATCTACCTGCTTACTTTTCACTGACATTGCGTAGTTCCCAGGGCCGGCCCTAGACTTTTTGCCGCCTGAGGCAAAAAAACTTTTTCCGCCGCCACACCCCCCCCCCCCCCCAGGTGTGTGTGGGGGGGGGGGGGGCGCTCTGGGGGGCCGCCGAGCTGGAGGGGTAGCTGGCAGGGCGGGGGTATTGGGCCTAGCGGCGGGGAGGGGGTCGTACCCCCCCTCCCTCGCCTGGGTCCCCCGAACTGCGCTCCCCTCCAGCCTTACATAGAAGAAGCAGCCGCTATTTGTAAGACGCACGGGCGGGGAGGACTCACCTCTTCCCAGCGTGCGATCCACTGACATCACTTCCTGCAGCGTTGCAGGAAGTGACGTCAGTGGAGCGCACGCTGGATCGAGGAAGAGGTGAGTCCTCCCCGCCCACTGCCTCTTACAAATAGCGGCTGCTTCTATGTAAGGCTGGAGGGGAGCGGAGGACGGGGGACCCAGGCGAGGGAGGGGGGGGGGGGTCCGACCCCCCCTCCCCGCCGCTAGGCCCAATACCCCCGTCCTGCCAGCTACCCCTCCAGCTCGGCGGCCGGCTCCCTGCACGGACGGGCGGATGCCGCCCCTGGAAATTTGCCGCCTGAGGCAAAAGTTTCACCCCGCCTCATGAGCGGGCCGGCCCTGGTAGTTCCGCTGGCATCTAACCCAGTTTTTAGCTTTGGTATAATAAAAAAGCTACCTGGAACAAGAGTGCCTTCAACAACAAAAGGGCTAAAGCATTATGGGTTTGCTTGCTGAAATTATTGTAGCAAACATTGTAGATGTTTGAGTCATCCCTCTAATTGGATCCTCTCCATTGTCGACTATTTTACTTTACCTCTTTCCAGCCCCAGTTTCAGAAATTTCATACTGTTCAATTCATTAACAGCTCTTTCAAACTGTCTTTCAAATTTTAACTGCGGAACTGAGTTCTAAAATCCTCATCTTTCCCAGCTACCCTGCCTGGTGCTCCTTATTTCGGACTCTTCTGACATGGCCCTCTCCAGTCTTGGCCTCTTCTTCTTCTTCTCAGTCTCTCATGGCCTGTGAGATCTTGAGGGATTGGCTTTGAGTTCCACTTCAAGCCTCATCATACCTAGCTACCCAGCCGGGTACACTTCATCCCTGTCTCTTCTGCCATGCTTCTTTACAGTTCTGGTCTCTTGTTAAGCCTCATATACACGGTACGATTTTCCATCACGAGTGATCTGATCAGAAGTTGCATCGTGTGTAGACGTCCAAATCATCCCTGATTGATAATGCAATGGATTTTGCATTGATCACTACCCAAAACAATGGCGTTATCAATTAGAGTCTGATCGCACCAGTCGGAAATTATCTAATGGAAAATTATCTGATGGAAAATTGTATCATGTTTACCCAACTTTATTATTATCAGTCCCCACTTTCTTATCAGTCCCCACTCATGCTACTTCAGATTAGGGTTCAGCACTGACAAAGGCAGTTTTTCTGGGATATGTTCCACTGCTACTTGTCCTTGCTATAGGGAGAAACTGGTTATTTTGCAGAGTAGTTATTAGAATCCGCGGGACACTTATTAAAAATAAAACAGGGGAATTCACTTACTGAAAATGTTTATCTTTCTCTGATTCACTAGTAATAATATCAGAGCACCTCACTTGAATTGCCAGTCTCTCTCAGTTTCAGAATAGCTAAAGTCACCTTGTTAAGTTTACACATAATTATTAACACAATTGATACAAACACATTACACCTTAGGCAGGAAATACCAACAGCTGTAAGACTGAAAATTTACCAGTTGTGGTTACATATTTACCCTAAAATTAGTCACTTACTGAAAATCTAAGCAAACGGTGACTAGACAAAGAGACTAGACAAAGACATGCTAGACAAAGAGAAAAATCACTAACCCATTTCTCACACCCCAGCCTTACCTTTTTAGCACACATACACTTTTTAGTTTCTAATCTCTTCAACTCATCTGACCACTATCACTGCCCCCCCCCCCTCCCCCAACTAACCACCTGCACAGAGGGAAATGCCGTATTAGGGTATAAAAGCCATGCAATTTTTTCACACGCTTTTAGACCCTAAAAACTAGAAACAGAACATTCCACAGAGAGATCTGCAGCAGCTCCTGCACATAACTCACTCAGGCACAGGATTAGCGCTCTAAGTTGTGGATTTCTGTCCCTGACTCGGGATTGCCACTAAGGAGGTTAATGGAGGGAATGGCCTGCAAGCCAGGCTCCCTCCACGTAAGCAGGGCCCTATGGAAAGGGGCATTGCCACGTCTCATGGCCCTTTCACATGGGCGCAGTGCGGCAAATACCCTATGGGGAAGTTCATACTTCCCACATTGCGTTACGCTGCCCCGGAAGTGCCCAATCTAACGCTACGCAGAACTGCGTTACCATGCAAGACCTGTGGTGATCTGCATCGGCCCGGAAGTCATGTTAGCCTATGGTGACGCAGGTTTTCTTACAATATACTTCTGCTTACCCAAAGCAGGAAGTGACCGCAAGCGCACGTCACTTCCTGCTTGGCTGGTGGCCAAACAGGCAACACCGTGTACTAATGCAGTGTTTCCCGAAGGCCGCACACCGCACCGAAATGCTACCGCCAGTTTGTAGTGTGAAACCAGCCTCAAGGTGGTACATGATCTTCCCTGGTAGTCTTAGCTAAAGACAAATGTCTGCAGCAGCCATATGACTGCAAATGTACGACCCAAAAATAATGTATTTTTATATGTTCCTAGGACTGGGCTTTTTAGTTTCGGTCTACTGAGAAAAAACAATTCAAAAACATATTTTATCAATCAAATAGCAGATTAATCAAATACAGAATGGTACAATTAATATTCTAAGTGGCATAGTTTTTGATGTATAAGACAATTACTGCTGCAATCAGCATTTACAAGAAATGTAATTCAAAGCTCTACATAAGTTGTCACCTCCTTACATTTCCTCATTAATCTCCAGATACCATCCCACCCAGAACCTTTGCTCCTCTCATGAGACCCTCTTGTCCTCTTGCTCGGTCACCTTCTCTCACTCCTACATCCAGGACTTCTCATAAGCATCACCTCTCCTTTGGAACGCTGAGATTGAGCTCATACCAAGTGCCTTGTCTTGCTGCAGATTTCTGTCTGTCTCTTGACCAAAGCTTCTTGCAGATTTGATTACCTGTTGCTGACCCAGATTGTACCTGACTATGGCCTCAATTCACTAAGATCATGCTAGAGATAATAAGGCAAGAGAAAACTTACCTCCACACGTGCGAGAGTTATCTTACCTCTTCATTCCTTAAGTTACCTCTCCTGTAGTTAATTTACCTCCTCTGTAGTTAATTTACCTCCTCTGTAGTTAATTTACCTCCTCTGTAGTTATTTTCACACGCAGTTAACAGCCTGTCTTTAACTCTGGAGTTATTTTAAGGATTGGAGAGTTAATTTAAAGACAGAAGAGTTAACTTTAGGCTTGCCTGAGGTAAAATGTTTCCTGAATACTACATGCCTTATCACCATGGTAACAACTCTAGAAGAGTTATTAAAGACAGGAGATAAGTTTAGTGAATTGAGGCCTATGTTTCTTCTGATCACCTGTTATTGACCGGCTTGTACCTGACCTTGCATCTTACTGGATCTCCTGTTGCCAACCGTGGATTGTTAAAGGACCTTGCATGAATGCTGCCTGCCCTGATCCCGGTCTGTTTTGACTACGCATCTGTATTGTGATTACACTTTCGTCTGGATTGACTCAGCCCATAGGCCTCAGGTACCAGGTTGTATGCTACATCTACCTGCAGGGTTGTGTAGTTTGTTGTAAGGCAAGAGTGTACACAGGTGTTAGGGCTGGGTTATAGGTCAGTCATATGAGCATACAGTCTGACCTATAGCAAGTAGCCAGACAAGCCTGACACTTTCCACCTAATGCCTAGTACACACCATACAATTTTCTGTTAGATTTACCTGCTAGATAGATAATTTTCAACATGTTGGAAATTATCTAACCATCTATCTGCCTAGCAAGTAGGCATTGTTCTACTCAGCAGGAGATAACCAGAAGACAATGCACCAGAGATAATGACCAGTCTCTACCAGTACTTTACAGAAAATAATCTAATTACAGAAAATTTTACAGAAAATCTAAAGGTTCATACACACCTACCAACTATCTGTCCAACTATCTGCCATACTTGTCTGTTAAGCCCCATTCACACTCTTAACAGTGGTCTTTTATGCAGCACAATTGTCAGACATCTTTTGTTGTGAAACAAGTTAAAACAACTAACAATAGTCTTTTGCTATTGTTCAAAAAGCTAATAAGACTGATAAGAAGTCAATCCAACAGTTGGATTGACTTCTTATCAGTTGTATCAGCTGTTTGAACAATAGCAAAATACTTTTTTAGTTGTTTCAACTTGTTTCATAACAAAAGTTGTATGGGGCTTAACAGACAAATTTGTCAGATAGTTGGACAGATAGTTGGTAGGTGTGTATGAACCTTAACAGAAAATTGTATGGAGTGTACTAGGCATGTTATCTTATGCTGGGCATACACGGCTCGTTTCTTCTTATCAATCGAGCCGCTGATGGCTCGATTGATCATTTCCGACAGGTCCGATTTCCCGCCGGATCGATTCCGCGCGCGATGCCGGCGGGCAGAACAATAGAAAAAACGAAGCGCTGATTAGCGCTGATTAGAAAGCGCCCACGGGGATGAGTGGGAATTGATCCGCGCGGACGAGCGGTGACGTGCCGGCATAGAGCCGCTGGCTCGATACCGGCGCACTATCTACCCGTGTATGCCCAGCATTACAGAAGATGCTTTCACACCTTACTAAGAAAATACCTTTTAAGCCCCTGGCAAGCTAAAAAATACTCAAAATAAATTTAATATTACTGCTTTAGTACTGTTAAAGTGTACATAAAGGAGAAAAAAAGCGCCAAAATTGATACTTACCTAGGTAGAGGTAAGCCTCTGCATGATCCAGAGGCTTCTGCCATCCCCCTTCACCCCGCAGTTTAAGCACTGAGACCCCCGAAGCCTGTTGTCAACAGAGCTTGGCCACGCTGTGCAGACTCAGATGTCTCACTGCTGCGCAGTGCCGCCACGCCCGTTCTCATACAGGAGCATGGCTGCAAGCTACTGGGGTCCCAGCGCTGGAGTTGTTGGGTGAAAGGAGACAGGGTAAGACTGGAGGATCCAAGGCTTCCCTCTACCGAGGTAAGTATGTGATTTTTTTTAAAGGACACCCGGGGTGAAAATAAACTAATGAAATAAACAATTTTTAGTAGAATAAACTCCTTCTACTAAAAATGACTTTTTAAGATATTCCACAGTTTTATTTTATATTTAAATCTACTTTTTAAGTTTTTACTGTGTTATTGTTTTTGCTCAATGACACGTTCATTAAAGTTTGCGAGAGCTAAAATCTTTGAACTATTGCCCCTTTTTATCTCGTTCCTGCTCTCAAAAGCCATTTTCTGCTAGGAAAGTGTTTTACAGTTGTAATTTCTTATCAGTGAGGGTCACACGGTAGTCTGACTCAGTCCTGACCCAGACAGGAACTGCCACTTACATACCTGATGTTTAACTCTTTCAGGCAGAGAAAGAAAAAAAGGAACACAGCATAGTTATTTGTGGACTTAGCACTGTACATACACATGTCTATCTCATCATGTCACATGTCACCTCAGGTATCGTTTAAAGAGAACCCGAGGTGGGATTTAATTATGTTACTGGGGCACAGAGGCTGGTTGTGCACACTAACACCAGCCTCTGTTGCCCCATGGTGTGCCTCCAGGACCCCCCTGCGCGCCGCTATACCCCCCGCAGTGCTGGCGACACGCAGCGTGTCGCCAGCACAATGTTTACCTATGCGCTGTCAGTCAGCGCCGCTCCCCCGCCTCCTCCGCATCGGCGCTACCCGTCCGCGTCACTTCCCTCCTATCAGCGGGAGGGAAGGGACACGGGCGGGTAGCGCCAATGCGGAGGAGGCGGGGGAGCGGCGCTGACAGACAGCGCATAGGTAAACAGTGTGCTGGCGACACGCTGCGTGTCGCCAGCACTGCGGGGGGTATAGCAGCGCGCAGGGGGGTCCTGGAGGCACACCAAGGGGCAACGGAGGCTGGTCTTAGTGTGCACAACCAGCCTCTGTGCCCCAGTAACATAATTAAATCCCACCTCGGGTTCTCTTTAAAGAGAATCTGTACTCTAAAATTCTTACAATAAAAAGCATACCATTTTATTCATTATGTTCTCCTGGGGCCCTCTTTTCTGTCTCTGCCGCTCCCTGCTGAGATCCTGGCTTGTAATTGCCAGTTTTAGGCAGTGTTTACAAACAAAAAACATGGCTTCTAACCAGCATGTGTCTGGCTCAGAGAAGCTCAGTCTGTGACTCATAAAGAGCCTGCAGGGGGCGTGGAAAGGGTGTGTATAACTTCTATCCTATCACAGCAGAGCAGCACATTTTTGCCTGAGCCCTGACAAAGTTGGCAAAGGAAAGAAAATTAGATTAGATAACAGAGATAATACAGCCACTGTGCAACTAGGAAAGGCTGAAGTAAGACAGACCACATTAGAACAGGTATAGGAACTTATAGCATAGAAGAAATAAGGCTGAAAATTTTGTTACAGAGTCTCTTTAAACTCATGGGTTTGCTTTAAAGTGTACTTGGGACGGAATAAAGGAAGAAAATGATACTTATCTGGGGCCTCCCCCAGCCCCATGAATTCTGCTGCATCCCTCGCCATTCTCCCCGGAGGCTCCATTCCTCTATAATAGCCCCCGGTAATAGGGCTTCAGTCGCACCAGTTGGACTGCTCTGTGCATGCGCAGCCCAGCCGCATACGCCCTCGTTGTGCTCCAGTCCCAGGGGGCATTCTGCACCAGCACAGTACTATCTAGGGAAGTAACAAAGTTCATGGGGCTGGAGGAAGTCCCAGGTAACCATCAATTCTTTCCTTTATTTCTTTTACTTTAAAGAGACTTTGTAACAAAATTTTGAGCCTTATTTCTTGTATCCTATAAGTTCCTATACCTGTTCTAGTGTGCTCTGGCATACTGCAGCCTTTACTAGTTGCACTGTCTCTGTAATAAATCTTATCTTCTTTCCTCTGTCGGCTCTGTCGGGCTCAGGCTGGAATGTGTGGAATGTGCAGCACTGCTTGTGATAGGCAGAAGCTTTACACACCCTCTCCAAGCTCTCCTCTCAGCCTATCACACTCTGGTTAACAGCCATGTCTTTTGTTTGTAAACACTGCCTAAAACTGGCAATTACAAACCAGGATTGCAGCAGGGAGTGGCAGAAACAGCACAGAGGGGCCCAGGAGAACATAATGAATAGAATGGTATGCTTTTTATTGTAAGAATTTTAGTCAGGTCAGGTTTACTTTCAGTGATAAAAATTGTATTTTATAGATTAGATAAAAATTATCTCCTGGGAGAAAATTCTGGAGAAAAGTTGATTAAATAAGGACCCTGGCCTATTTGGTTATAATCTTTACAATGTACTGTATGGAGCTGAATAGAAGGTATTGCTTTTTCTGCAAAAAAAAGTTAAATTTCCCTGTAATAGAATTAATTATTGGATAGGATGCTGTTTTTCTGTGAACACACTGTCTGTTATATGAAAAACATAGCTGTGTCATCTCTAGGAGCCAATGTAATAGTAATGTGTAATGAAGATGTAGATAAACAGCTGTAAGCCAAATGACAAAGTAATAGCAAATACAGCAAACAAATACTGACACAAATAGACCAAAGTCAGCTGTGCAATCAACTGGAAGAAGCAGTGTTTTCAGCAGGTCCCTGGAAATATAGTTCATGAATAACAGAAGCAGTGATGATAATTGGAACAAACTTGTTCCAACTTTTACTAAATCCATTCATGGTTCACAAAATGTATGAATGCTATTCTGTATCTATGGGCTCTTTACCTTAAAGTGCCCATACACACATCGATTTTCCCATTCGATTCCGTTAATTCGATTACCCTGATCAAATCTAATGGGAATTGATCCTATAAATGTAATGTATGACTAAATGTTGATTGCTTTTGACCAAAAATTGATCAAAAGCATCAATAGGGGGTGGGGCAGGAGCGGCAGTAGATCAAAGGCCCATAGAGTTGCACTGCATTGGCCAGTGCAACACTGTTTGATCGATTTTTAATAAATTCCCTGATGGAATCTATTAAAAATAAATGTATTCTGTGTGGTAGTTTCCTTTCAGAAAGGGACTGATCGTTCACACTGAGGCATTGTGTTACGTTCTTTGTAAAGACAGATTGCAGCACAGCGTAAGGGAAAAGTCACTATGGGCTCGATGCATAAAATTACAGTAATACTCCCATGCACAGAAAACACACAGCAATATTACCCTAACTTCCGGCAGCAAGTAGGGCGTGTTATGCATGCTAGTAGTACGACCCGTGGCACTTAAGTAGTGCAACTGTGACTATGGTAGAGAGCGTTACTAACAGTAACACATGTAAGTAACTTGGGAACCACGGGTTGCACTAATAGCAAAATTTGCAGTATTTACTGCTGTAAGTAAAGGTAAAATCGATGTGCGCTGTCAGCACACGGCAGTATTACCGGGATTTTGCGCTTCAGGCCCATTGTACTTTAGGCATGCGATGCAACAAATATATGGTGATGATATATGATTGCATCACGCTAGCAATGCGACTATATAATCTGAATCAATGTACCACAACGCCCCAGTGTGATCCTAGCCTTAGGCAGGGTTCATACTCATCAAAATTTGCAAAAACATATTTGTCGCAGTAATAAGGCATTTCAATGGCATCCCATTTTATTACCAATTGTTTGCCAATCTGCATGTGCAAATTTTCTGCTCTTAAAATTTTCAAATTTGCAATTCGAGTTGCAATGCTTGTCAATGGGAATGCAGAATAGTCGCAAAGAAGTGCATGCGATTTGGAAGTTGATTAGATGTATTTTCCATGGACATTAGCCTTATTGGTATCCATGCACAATTCACATTGTGAATTTTTCTTGCATATGAATAAGAACAATTGCATGCTCTTTCGTCAATAATAAGTGTGATCCCTCCCTTAGGACGTCTTTTTCACAAACGGCTAGCAGCAGCGCACTATACTGCGTGTCAGCTGCTCCTGTTTCTGTGCAGGGTGCTTGCAGCCAGCTGCAAGTGTCCAGCACTTGCAGCAAACACTGCATGTGCATCCGAGCTGGCAGCAGCGGCCCTGGAGGCTACATGCAGCGTTTTTTTGCCGAGCGGCAACCATGCCACATGTCAACCTCTGACACACTTGTGGTTACTAACACTCCCATTTGGTTGCATTATATTGCAACCGATGGGCACTTGGCCGCAACAATCAGCGACTGAACGGAGTGTTTAACATGACGTTTAGGCATTCGTCAGAAAGAGCCCTTACTGAAGTAACATTCTGGACCAAATAGCTGAGATAGCATTAGGCAAACTTCACAGGGCAGATGCACTCATTTTACACAAAATGGTAACTATCTGCTTTATTGTCAAAAGTAGTGCGGACAAAGGGTAAAGCTTCAGTAAATGACTGGATTCCTGTAAATGTACAGTATTTAACGGTAGCCATACACATATAGAACGCCACCCAATGTTCCAAAACGATCAATTCCTTTTTGAAAGGAATCAGTTGCTACCACACAAAACACTTTCATTTTTTAATAAGTTCCGGCAGTGAATATATTGAAAATAAATCGAACTGCAGCGTGGCACTCATTCCAGCGTTCAATGCAATATAACACTATGGGCCATCAAGTAACTACCACTTCTGCCCCACCCCCAATTGGCCTAGATTTTTCATCCAATCCTATTAAAGGGAATCTACACTGAGAAGGATATGGATTTTTCCTTTTAAAATAACACCAGTAACCTGACTCTCCTGCTGATTCTGTGTCTCTAATACTTTTAGCCACAGCCCCTCAACAAGCATACAGATCCAGTGCTCTGACTGAAGTCAGACTGGATTAGCTGCATGCTTGTTTCAGGTGTGTGATTCAGCCACTACTGCCGCCAAAGAGATAAGCAGGACTGACAAGCAACTGGTATTGTTTAAAAGGAAACATCCATACCCCTCTCAGTTTAGGTTCCCTTTAATACTGTTGATCGATTTTTTAAATTGATTCCTATTCAAGTAGATCAGAGTACGGTAATTGAATCTACAGGCAGGGCCAGATTTGTACTTTTTACCGCCCAAGGCCACTGTCACCAGCCACCCCCTTCAGTATAGGTAGCAAGATTACCCCTTTCCCTTGCCTCTAGTATAGGTAGCCTAATGACCCCCCATTATAGGTAGCCAGATGACTCCTCCCCTTTCCCTCCATTATAGGTAGCCAGATAACCCTTCCCCTTCCCTCTAGTATATGTAGCCAGATGACTCCTTCCCCTTTCCCTCCAGTATAGGTAGCCACTAGCCAGATGACTCCCTCAATCCCCCCCCCCCCTTTCAATGTAGGTAGCCAGCTCGCTTTCACACAGCATCAACCATCTGTGTCACTCATTTCTCCATTCATCTCCAGTGCAGAAGCTTCCTCTTCCTTGCCGTCTTCAATGCTGCCCAAGTCCCTAGCCGCCGCCGTCGGTCACAATGCAAACGTGCACAGAGAGCAAGGTGGCTGCTGCACAGGAGGCTAGCAGCAGAGTACCGTGGTCAGGCGCTAGCCTGATCTCCCTTCATTGCAGCATTTGCAAGCTTGCAAATTCTGCACCAGTTTAGCCTGCTGCTTTGGTGCCCTTCCTCCTGTGGTGTCCTAGGCCATGGCCTAGGCGGCCTTGGCCTAAATCCGGCCCTGTCTACAGGGCTTTTAATGGGAAAATCGATATGTGATGTGTATGGTCATCTCAAGTCTTCTCCTAGAAAGTAACCTTTGCTTGATAACTGCAGCTCAAATGTCTCATCTTGGGGACTTCAACAATAAGAACAAGAAGCATTTGTATCTCCAAGATTTATCCCCTTTGGCATACTCCCTTGATATATCTTTTGCTGCTCTTATCATATATCTGAGCTTTGAATAACCACGGTTAATGTGTCACTTCTATCTAGACCATAGCAATGTCCTCAACACAGCATGATTGTGTCTTCCCTTTGTCCTGTATTCTTCCTGATCTTGGTCTTGAAAACTCTTCTTTAATGTGTTGGTTCATTGCAGCTTGGGAATACACATTGGATAGCTCGTTGAAGCATGTGGCATTTATCTTTCTGACATGCTATTCAGTGGTAGTTTTCCACTGTCTCTGAGTAATCGGTTTCATGGGTTGATATATTTATGTTATCCACAATTTTATCAACCTCAGACCATCAATTGCAACAATTGTTTTAACAATTGGGCAGGACATGTTTCTGCTCTCTGATTGTAAGGAGACAAAAATAGAGACGGGAGCCCCCAATAGTGTATTATTGATAATACGAGATGATATAGTAAGTAATGAGAGATATACTCACAAACACGGGTTGCCAAAGATCAGGCAACCACTATAAGCGCATATGGGGATATTGACCTGTCCCCACTCAGGTTAAGAAGTCGCTCTCTGTAGTAGGAAGAAAGAGGGTGTCCACACCCATCCACCAGGTGGATAACAATATGTAATAACAAACAGAGGCGCCAGCAGGATAAAAGGAGAACCATATATAAAAACAATAAAAGCACGGGGGAGCAAGGGTGGACCTGCCTCCCCAATATTCAAAACACAACCACTGTAATCAGAAAATGCAAAGAACATTTAATTTGTACTCCAGAATAAACAATTTGCTATATAAGCAAATTGTTTATTCTGGAGTACAAATTAAATGTTCTTTGCATTTTCTGATTACAGTGGTTGTGTTTTGAATATTGGGGAGGCAGGTCCACCCTTGCTCCCCCGTGCTTTTATTGTTTTTATATATGGTTCTCCTTTTATCCTGCTGGCGCCTCTGTTTGTTATTACATACTGCTCTCTGATTGGTCAGTCAACTCACATGCTAGGAAATATTGCCCATTTAAGCCAGTCGGGAACTGGCGACACAAGCAGGAACATGGTACAGCAAAGTCCCCGTTATCCGGAAATTAATCTAAATGAACTAGCCAGCATGCCTAAGGCGTAACGGGGACTGTTTTTTGAGGGTTTTAGTCAGATTTGGAGGTATTAAAATACTTACCAAACCTCCAGCAACATCTTGTAGACTTTCTGCAGCTTCTTGTGGCTTTCCGGCATTTGTGCACGGAAGCTGGCGTGTCATCTGACCTGATGCGGGTCAGGTGACATGGCGGCTTTAATGCACGGAGGATGCGGGAAAGCCACTAGTATCTGCAGTAAGTCTACAAGATGTCACTGGAGGCTTGGTGAGTATTTACAAGGGGAGGTTTGTACTTTTTTGTCTGGTTTCTCAAGTAATAGGCAAGCACATGTATCCACCATCAGGTGATCCGTGCCGGTGCTGGATACTGGATACTCTGCTGTATTATTATTATTTCTTAGTATTTCTATAGCGATATCTTCTGCAGCACTTTGCAAAGTATTTACAATATATAGCCTAGGGATGATCAATAAGATGCAAATTTTTCCGAAAGTATGGACATTTTTATGCAAATGTATGCAGTTTGAAAACAGACCAATCATTTTAAACCCCGGTTTAAATTGATTGGTCCATTTTCAAGCTGCATACATTTGCATAAAATGTTGCATACATCATGTGATGATCCTTAATATAACCTTGTAACTTAACGGTCCATCATAGTCTGTGGGAGGAAACTGGAGTGCCGGGTGGAAACCCGCGCAGACATAGGGAGAACATACAGTACAAACTCTGTGCAGATAGTGCCTTGGCTGGAATTCAAACCAAGGGGCCCAGCGCTGCAAGGTGAGGGTGCTGACCTTTCATCCTGTTTTTAGTAGACCAGTGTTTTTTTTTTTTGGGGGGGGGGTTGTTATGCTGAGTAAAGAATAAAGCATCTCCTTATAGTTAGGTTTGTTATTTTTATATTATATCATCTGTTGTATAATAGATGTGACATAACCGTGTTTTTTATGGGTGGGTGAAAAACATCTGTAGGAAAGCTATAAATGTAAATACGATTGTTATACACAAAAATAGACCATCCTTCCCCGAATTGTCAGATTGTAGACATCTCATTAAAAATAAAGAGACTAGCATAATTCACCATGTACAGCTCAGTTAATATGTTATAACCTGATTTTCCACCAGGCTGTGGATGTTGCTGGATAGCACAATGAATTCCAGAGCTAAGCCTGTTGACTCTCATCAGATTCTATTTGGATTTAATCTGACTCTGCGTCTCGCTGTAACTTTATACCTGCTGCTCTGAAGTCTCTCCTCCGCACTGCTCCCCCTCTGTAAACACCAGTGCTGTGTTATTCCTGCATGTCCTGCAATCATTCAGTCCGCTCATTTTTCTAGTCAGTCTGTCTCTTCACATGATATCACTTATAGTGGGGCCCCATGCTTTGATATGTCTCCAGGTAAGCATGTCCCAAGAAGACGTTCAGACAGCATGAGTGCAGCAGATTATTTATAGCTCAGCTCAGTAACTGTAAAAGGTACGTAGTGGGGCACTCGGTACAGGGCAGAGAGTGAACGCCTTTAGGCTACACTTACATAGTGAGGCTATGCTAAGCTTAGCAACTGGACTGATCCCTGGCTAGGACACTATCCGCATGGAGTTTGTATGTTTTCCCCTTGTCTACATGGGCTTCATCAAAACACTTCAAATTCCCCCACATCCAAAAAATATACTGATAAGTTATTTGGCTAATTCTAGGTGAATTTTCCTAGGCCTGTATGGACACTCACTTGCATACGCTTTTTTTAAATCTATAATAATCTTCTCGATTAGCTGATGTCAAATAAAAACTTGAAAATGACTTAGTCAAAAAAAATCAGACCATGGCCACTTCCTGTCTGTGATATAGGCTGTAATTGTCTCAGACAGATTCAGACTGTGGTGGCTTCTTTGTTTTCAGGGTGTCTTAATAAGAAAGGGGGCCCCATCAAAATTATAGTATGGTTCCTTATGATTTCCAGTTGCCTCGCTGCACATAGGCACTAGCTATAGAAGTACATTCAGCACCCTTGTAGCGTAGGTGATGTTTAAGTGGCTGGATAGTGTACTGGTTAAGGGCTCTGCCTTTGACATGGGACCAGGGTTCGAATCCTGGCTAGGTCAAGTATCTATTCAGTATGGAGTTCAAGGCAAGACTCCCTAACACTGCAGGGTGGCCTCTTGAGCGCGTCCCAGTGGCTGCAGCTCTTGAGCACTTTGAGTCTGACAGGAGAAAAGCGCTATACAAATGTTCAGATTATTATTATTATTATTATTATTTTAAAGGCATGTCCCCAACATGTGTGATTGCAAAGTTATGATGTTTGGACTAATAAGGCGGCCTGGAAAGAACTGTGCCATTTTATACAGTATAGATTTATGGCTTTTGGTATTTGGGCCTCCTCAGATAAGGTTCAAAAAATTCCCTAAAAAGCCCTGCAGATGCCTGGCCGAGTAATGCTTTAAATATCTGCCACCAATGTGTAGAGCTACATTTAAAAAAATCTTCTTTTTGATACTTCAGTTATTACAGACATAGTTGACATTGTTATGCAATCTGCGCTCAGTACCCTGTATTTTTGTTCCACTTTTTTCCCTGTGTACTGAATGGAGGAGGTATGGGTGAAGAGGAGAGGAGAAGAGGGAAAGATGAGACTTCTGCTTGAAAACTGAGATTGAATAATTGACCAAATACCACCTTATAATTTGGGTTGTGGACAGCTACTCAGCTTTTTATCTAGTGTTGGGATGGACAAGTGAAGTTGAAGAATATGGAGGTGTTTTGATGTGTACTAATTCTATCACTCACTTTTATAATGCTACGATTAGAAATTGAAGGTTACAGTTGATGTCCGCAACGAGTTGGGTAGGACTGTGTTGTGGCAGTGTCCATTGCTTTTTATCTTTTTGAATGTGTAGAGCTTAACTGAATGATATTTTTTTTCCTTCAACTAATATGGAGTTTCACTTTAAGACACTTTAAACTAATAGTTCACTAAACAGGGGCATGGTAATGCTGGAAACACAATAATGAATGAGGAGCTAGTTGGGGACACTATAATGAAGGGAGCTGTAATGGGAACATTATAGGGAAGAGAGAACTAATAAGGGGAGTATTAATGGGGGCACTGTAATAAGAGAAGCAGAAATGCAAAGTTCATGGAGGCTCTACAGAAATGAATTGATTTGCTATGGGTTGCACAACAGTTATTGCCATTCTAAATATTGCAGTATAAGCTGTGTATAACATATATTTTGTGTTGTAGCCACATCCTCTACTTTTCACCCATTTCATCAAATCCACGTTTTGCCCCAGCCTGCTATGCACACCACTTATCTTCATCCTTATGAAGTATTCCTCATTATGGAATTTTAAAGTAAACCTGTGGAGAATAAAATGCAAGAGTTAGATCCTTACCTCAGTAGAGGGAGGTTGCTGGATACACCAGAGGCTTCTCCGATCTTCCTGCAGCCCACCGATGCTCGCTGGGACCCACTTCTTCTTTAGAGCTGCACTCCCATCTGTGAACATGGAGGAAAAAGCCACGCATGAGCGACTCTGTGCTTCTGTGAAATGTCCCTGAGCAATGCACCTGAGAAGTGTGACTGTGCTTGCACACAGATGGAGATTGGCCGCATCAACCTACTTGACAAGCCCTCGTCTAATAGGTTCAAAGAGTCCCAGCCCTGAATCTGTGGGATGAGGATGGGAGAAGCTTCTGGATTATCTAGAGCTTCCCTCTAAGTGCTTAACTTTGGCAATTTCCCTACAAGTATACTGAAAGTGTCCTCCCCCCTTCTGAACTTGAAAGTTTAGCTTGTACCACCCAAGACCCTCTCCACCAGTCACTAGTATTCTGCTATCCTCTCTTTTCTTTTCTAGCAACACCAAGAACGGATTTACATCATAGGAGCCTATAGGCACAGATGTCCTGGTATCCTAGACTTTGCCCTCCATGAACCTACATACCCCAGCCGAACCACACTGCAAGTGTGCTTGCTGGCCCAGGTGTCACTTCTCCCTTACTTCCCCTACCCAGCATAGGTAGCTACAGGTTCATTGTAGTATTATGTAGCAAGAGGTACCCTCAGTATTAAAGAGACTCTGAAGCCACTTAAAAAACGGCTTTTTACCTTTTATTTATGCTAGGCATGTTTGCCCCTGTTATTCCTTGGCAGAATGAGGTTTTTTTTTAACCCCCCCACCCCCAAATCCCCTATGCAAAACCACGGTCTTGGTCGTGGATTTTGCTGCCCAGGGAGGCAGAGTTTTCGGCTACAGCTCTGCCTCCATGTGCATCAATCAGCGCTGATCGCCGCCTCTCCCCCGCCCCTCTCCCGCCCCTCTCAGTGAAGGAAGACTGGGAGGGGCAGGGAGAGGCGGTAATCCGCGCTGATAGACGCGTGTAGAGGCAGAGCTGCAGCCAAAAGCTCTGCCTCTCAAGGAAGCGCTCCCTGCAATGTGCCCCAGGGGATTTGGGGGGTAAAAAACCCTAGATAGCGGCGTTTTAACAGGGGCAAACATGCCTAACATAAATAAAAGGTAAAAAGCCATTTTTCAATTGGCTTAAGACTTTCTTTAAGTAGCTAGATGTGGCACTCAGGAAAGGGAGTGAGCTGCCTTTCCATCATCAGGCGCCTGTAGGCACATGCCTACATGCCTACGCAACTTATGGTAAATCTGGCCCTGAGCAAGACACTTCATTACCTGACTACCTGAAATCGTGGACTACCTGATAGTGATCCAGGTTGACAGGTCATTGCTTTGGACCAGAAGCAACAGTACGGTAGCCTGGAACTGAGTGCATTCACAGCACAACCAAGTTGTTTTCCAGCTCCTGCCTGTAAGCAGAATTCTATCTTTCCATAAAGATAAACAGCTGTCTTTACTGACATTTTGAAATATAAAGCAAGCAGCAGGGCTGTAAAATAAATATGTTGAAATGAACTGTATCAGTGCTTAGTAATGCAGACAGGATTTCAGTCTTAGGAGTGCATAGACTTTAGTGCCTATAAAATATAGCCCTCCTGGATTTCTTCAGTCCATGTAGCAGGTGGCAATGCAGGCAGAAATGTGGATGAGAATCTTGAAGTGAAGGCTATAATTCAAGCCCACAGCTGCTCCTACCAGGAAGTGTAAAGGCAGGTTGATTGAGCTGCTGATGTGTTTACTCTTTGCTGGCTGCATTCCCACTGAATGAATTAAATATATTGGCTACTGTTTTGGAAGTCTGCACATTTCTTATGGCGATATTGAGTCTGTACATAATGCATAGAGCCGAAACAGTTTGCTGCAGTTAGCTGTTACTGTATGTTTTAACCAGTCGTTTACAACTGAAAAGTTTAAGTATTAAGTAAGAAAAAAAATCAGAAGAAAATATGATGAAAACAGGACTTGGTTTAATTAATATTGACGACAATATACTGTAAATGCACACTCAATTTTTTTCAACTGTAATGATTTCTTATTATTCCCTAGTGGCACTGGCACTTGTGCTCCTCCCAATATACCGGTAATCACAAAATGAATAGTATAAACTCTAAGGATTCCTTTGATGCGCAATGCCAGTGGGTGGTAACCTATAAAATATTGATACAATTGGAAATGCGCTCATCAAAGGTACATCTGCATATATAATCCTCAATAATCCATTTTAGACAGAAAGTCCATTTCACTAGACCCAGTTCCTGCTTTTAATCAAACGCCCCCAGTCTTTTAAGTATATAATAATAAAATCTCCTGTAGGCCTTCAGTTCTCTAAGAAACATACTATGCTTACCAGATACTTTGGCTGACCACCTCACAGATCAGCAAATGCGCTTAAAGCAGGGTTCTCCCTCAGGCATCCCCTTCACACTGTTCCTCGTATTCCTCCAGTAGACATACTGCAGCTAAAGCTAACAAAATTTTGGGATGCATTAAAAGGGAAATAAAAACTCGAGATGCTAGCATAATATTGCCCCTGTTTAACTCTCTAGTAAGGCCACATCTGGAATATGGAATTCAGTTCTGGGCACCACATTACAAAAAAGATATTGCAGTTTTAGAGCAGGTGCAGAGACGAGCAACAAAATTGATACGTGGGATGGAAGGTCTCACTTACCAAGAAAGGTTAGATAAACTGGGTTTATTTAGTCTAGAGAAAAGACGCCTTAGAGGAGATCTAATTAACATGTATAAATACATCAGAGGGCAATATAATAGCTTGGCGGATGAGCTTTTTGTCCCTAGGCCTTCTCAAAGGACTAGAGGACATGATCTGCGCATGGAGGAAAAACGTTTTAGCCATTTATTTAGGAAAGGGTTCTTTACAGTAAGAGTGATTAAGATGTGGAATGCATTGCCACAGGAAGTCGTTATGGCAAACTCTATACCTGCATTTAAAGGGGGCTTAGATGCTTTCCTTGCGTTGAATGACATCCATGGCTACAATTACTAGGTAATGCCAATGATGTTGATCCAGGGATTTTATCTGATTGCCATCTGGAGTCGGGAAGGAATTTTTACCTTGTAAGGGTTTTTTCGCCTTCCTCTGGATCAACAGGGATATGTGAGGGAGCAGGGTGGAGTTGTACTTTGTACTGGTTGAACTCGATGGACGTATGTCTTTTTTCAACCAAAGTAACTATGTAACTATGTAACATATGCAACAGAAAAGAACACTCCACATAGTGTGATACTGTCTGCATAAACATAACACCATCCAGTCCACTACATGCAGGAATGTGTGACGTCACTGAGATTAACCCTCCACCAGTTGTAATCAAAGCCGCTCACCAGATCTATGGGCTGACTCCCTTCAGAACCAGCAATAGCGCTTATGATTCTCCAAACCGATCTCTCTTCCAATAGTACCTTTTACAAACGTAAGCTTTTAAAAACGTAGAAATATAGCTGCCATAGAGTGCTATTGCTTATTAAAAGTAATATCAGTTAAAAATTACTCTCACAATTCTGCTGTAAAAATGCGCATATATATAAATCCACGTGGAATCGGCATCCTCACACTCCACTCCAAGCTCCGCCCAACCGGTTTAATCAATTATAGCCCCTGATGAGTTGGCGGATCGTTGGTAACCAGTCTTATCACCCGAACGATAGTCTGTACACACGTCGGATTTGACGCGGAAACGTCCGAACGACGGAATGTTCAAACGACGGGTCGTTCGCTAAAATCCAACGTGTGTATGGGCCTATAAGTGTCATTAGTAATTTGTCATGTTGGATCATTAATGACTGGCCTCTGACCTATTGTTCTTGAAATAACGACCGACTTCTGGAAGCTCATTTGGCCAATGCTAAATAGTTTTCTGCTTCCAAGCAGAAAAGAGTTTGGCATCGGTTCCCAGTGTTTCATTGTTGCATCACATTTCAAGCCCCCAGGGTGACATGCAAATGCAGCTAACGCTAAAAGCTACACGCAGTGTCTCAGAAACATGATCAACCCAGGTGCGAACATTGGTAGCTGATGGTAAACACATTGAGATAAACGCTGCCATTCATCTCCCGACGATAAACGCCATGCATATCCGCTGGCAGTCGCCCGTCTGAACCTGCCTTAACATTCTCAGAACTGGTTGCCTCTTCTTCATCCCTTCCTCTCTCTTTAGAACAGAACACACTGCTCAGCACATAGTCAGCCATTGTGCCTGTGAAGCAGTCATTCCTAAACTGTCACACAAAATAATAACTAGCAATCATTTCCGATAAGAGAACTTCAAAGTTTGTACATAACGTGGAAACTCAAAAGAGGTCCCATGCAGACATAGGTGTGATACAATTGGAGAAATCCATCATGCCCTAAAGCCTATCTCGAAGCAAATACTAAAAATAACCTGTACAGAGAAAGGAACATGGTTAATATCCCAGGCAAGCTTCTGATGGTCCACTTTTTTCGTTCTATCCACATATGTCTGCTCCCAAGGTGTCTTCATGAGGTATTCAGCAATTGTCCACATAATGTCAGGGCCATCTATCTCTTACTGTCTCTGGTCACTTGAACAATTGCAAGAGTAAAAGGATAAAATCCTGTCAATAAAATCCATTTCACTTATCTCTCCATGATACTGATTATCAGAATGGGTGGCACACAGTGGTCATCTTGGAATACCTAGCTTGGGATTCACTGCTGTCTAGGCAGTGTTTAGAAAACAGCTGCAAAGAGATAAGGAGGACCAGGGCCAAGTGTGAGTCTTCCTGAGGGGCTAAGTATTATGTTATCTTCCTGCAGGTTTGCTGTTATTGTAAGCCTAGAGTTCTCATTTAAATTATCCCCCAATTTATGTATTTCAGATTTTGAAACTATCTATTTTGCCTTTGCTTGCAATCTGTTTGTCCCATTCTTTGTCTGATGGTGTATAAACTAAATAAACTAGCAGGGATAAGCATATTTTTTTAGGCAGAATCTGTTAATTCTGTTGTTTTTGGTCCTATAAGGTAAGCATCAGCCTATGTATTCCATTGCTTCTGTCTCTGTCAATCAGAGCTTTTAGGAGATCTAACGACTTCCCCCAAAAAATTCTGTGAAGGTAGATGAACTTGTATGTTCATCTTCTCCTAACTGGTTTTAGTGATTAAACATCCCAAATGTCTTCCACTAGCACTGATCACTGGGAATAAGCAAATTCTACTCCTCCAGAATTTCTGCAGAATTTTTTAATCTCGTGGGTGAAATTTGGGCCCAAGCTCTATACAGATGCTTCACTAGCCTACAGGGGAGGAGGAACGGTGGTATGGTGCATGACGGAGAAGTTCCAGCAGGTAGGGTGAGGAGGGAAAGAATTCTCTCTGGGTTTAGTCCTTCAGACAACAGTTTGTGGTTGAGTTCTGTTCAGGCGCTTTGTTAGCCTACAGAGGAGGAGAAACAATGGTGTAGTGCATGACGGAGAAGCTTCCAGCAGGTAGAGTGAGGAGGGGAACAATGCTTTCTGTGTTTAGTTCCCCAGACAACAGTTTGGTGTCAAGTTCTGTGTGGAGTCGCTTCCCTAACCTACAGGGGAGGAAGAACGATGGTGTGGTGTAAGACAGAATGTAGTAGAAAAAGTGGTCACTGTGGGGATACCAAGTCACATTTTGGACAAAGAGAGGCCAGGAGCCATATGGTACAGTATTGTGGAGTATTACATGTTAGCTTGTAGTATATAAGTATTTATACTCAACTAGGTGGGTTGCAGTCACTATATCACCTATAACTGTCCCCGCTCGGTATTCCAGGTCCTACTGATACTGGATGGTCGCACTCCTGGTTGGTTTTCTTGGTTGTAGATAACACTACACCCAGAAGGTGAACACCTCCAAAGAAGATGTAATGTATAGTACTGGCAGGGGGGGGGGTGTTCAAAAATACGTAGGTAATGCAGAGAAATAAAAAATAATAAGGTGGAAGGGAGGTGTCTTTACCCCTCCAGATGTAAGAACCCAAACCACAGGGTAAATGTTAAAAGATTACATTATTTATTCACCCGATTAAAAGGATAACACATTTCACGGGTCTCAGCCCACTTCTTCAGGTCTATACAAGTGCCTTTAAAATATGGTCACAAGCATGGACACCATAAAACTATTGAACTGTAGTTACACCACTGTTAGCAGTAGGTTTTCAGTTGACATTCCTCTTGCTGTTCCTGTAATGGTTGTTTTGTTGGTAGGTAACACCTAATTTATCACTAAGAGGGAAAAAAAAACCTGGGAAAAAAGTGAAGCTGTTGCCAGAGCACCAAATCAGAATAATTGTTTAATTCAACAGCTGATATATAGCTGGTAACTCTAACTTTTCTGACTGTGGTTCATTAGTGCATTGTCTTGATAATCATCCCATAGGCTAAATGTAAACATATGTAAACTGGTGTTGGTTATATATTATTATTTTTTTTTTTTATTTTGTGAAAGGAAACGTTAACCCCTTCAGCTGGATCCCTTCTGTGGGCACTTAGGTATGGTCCCCCCTGGGTGGCCAGGTGTCTTCCGTATTGCTGGCAGCCTTTACTCACCTCCCAGGCTCCAGCGATGAGCAGCTGTAGATACCTCCGCTCTCGCTGGCTTCCCGGCTCGTACTAAGGCTAAGTCCCGGGTCGCGGCTTGATGACATTATCAAGCCAGGACCCTGCACTTAGCGTCAATACAGCAGGGATGACGGCCAAAGCGGAGGGGAGCGCCGATCATCGGGGGAACTGCAGGAAGGTGAGTGGATCTTCTTCTTTCCCCCCTACCGCCGCAGCTCTGTAAGTGATCACTATGATCTGCCGGCGATCATAGTGATCAGCAGCCATACGCGATGGCTGCTGATCACTGAGGGGAGATTACACACATCTGATTTTTACTACAAACAAACAAGATTTGACCTTATTAGAAACCTAGTAAAACGTAACTTTTACTTCATATTTATTAAAATCGTACAAGATATAATATCATTAATTTCTATTTTTCCTTTTTTCCAATTTTTCAATTGTTTCGCTGGGCAGTTAAATACATTTTTAACCCAGAGGGCATTATGTGTTGATTAGCCACCTAAGGTTACTGCCTTCAGCCAAACACTAATTTTGCTGAGTAATTTCTACCTAAATAAAGAAAAGCCCTCCACCAAAACCGACATGTTTCGGCTCATAGAACTAGAGCTGTCGTCAGGGCATATATAAATAAAGTGCTAGGGTGCAAAGTGCATTATAGTAGAGACACACAGCTATTTACAACAACATTGTCAAGGAAAATAACAAATGAGAGATGTTCTCTCAAGCAAAGTCAGCTATCAAATGAGCAGTGTTGCTCATCTCCCTTATATATCCATGGGAGTGGGTGGAGCCATATCTTTTGGTGCCTCCCTTCAACCATTAGAATTTCTATTGGTCCAAATGGTCATCAATCAAAATCCCCTAAATCCTATTGGGTACTCTATCTTCCTCCTGTAAATAAAATACCCTATTTCTGCGAACCCTATACATCCACAACGTTCACTGTGACTAGTATACCTTCTCCTGAAACAAATGGTCCAAAGGAGGTGTCCAAAAAGGCATACATTTCTTCTCAAAATGCCGTCCTCAGGGAGGATCTCCATAGGATTACATTGGGACTTCCCTATTGGTCCAGAACAGAGCATGTGACCAAACGTCATCCGTGCCTCCCCTCCCGCTACGTCAGGAGGGCACCCCGCCTCGTAATTCATTCCCCATTGCCTCCGATGTATGGGGGCGTGATCACAGAGCGTGTCACTATTACCATAGTGACGGCAAACAACCGGCTCTTCCGCATTCATTGATTACACGTCTGCGGAGTAGCGTGTACTGGCCGCCTGTCTCCATGGCAACCTCTCAGAAGCCATCTCCTCCGCTTTCTCTAATACACATCTGCAGGGCACATCTATCCACAGCGCGCACTGTTTGACATGGAGACATATCAATATTTCTCTATTCACCCAGAAACTCCTCATCTATATAATTATAATTATTAATCCTTCTACAATATTACAGTTAGCTCGGGATATTATTCACAAATACCTAGCGCCATTGTTACACACTGATTATTTTATAACTAGATAGTGTTATGATTTTACATACCGATTCAAAGTGGAAAATTCACCACGATATTTATAATAGAGGGTCAAATAACCCTCATGGTTAATATAATATTAGAACAGGTGCAAGAGAGTACTGTATATCTGGGAATACAAATGCACTTTGCTTCACCAAATTTATGTCAACGCTCTGTACACCTACCAGGCTATCATTTGTCACTATCTTCTAGCAGGAAGAAATAAAAATCAGTTAATTCCAATAATACCATAAGACGATTAGGTACGTATAGATATATATCAAAACCCTACAGCAATACTTAGTTACAAGGAAAGAAGGATATTGTGGAGCAAGTGAATGCTGAGTGAAGGAGGACTATGCAGATTACACTACCTCCAACAGTCCCTCAGGACCGGGGGGGGGGCATTTGTTTTAAGAGCAGGAGAAAACGAAGGTATCATGAATTAATAGGGAAACTTTATATAAATGGGGTATAAGTAAAACCCTCATTGAGTCCTCTGGGACTCATGGTTCCCAAGCGGTAGATCCATTTAGCCTCCAATTGGCGCAGTTTTAAATCCAAATTGCCACCTCTTGGTCCCATCTTCCATTGTTGCACAACAAAGAATTTTACACAGTTCACATTACCATCATGAACCTCTCTAAAATGTCTCGATACCGGAGTATCTTTCGGATTCCTTATATTTCCCAGGTGCTCAAGGATTCTTTGTTTCACCTGTCTTGTTGTTTCACCAATATACAGTTTTGGGCAGGGGCATTCTATACCATACACCACCCCTTCTGTCTCACAGTTAAAGAAATCCAAAATTTGGTACAGTCTCTCATCCTTGGGAGCCACAAAGTTCTTACATATTTTCACATTTGGACAGGCTTTACACCGGTCACATTTGTACATCCCCTTCAATGGCCTCTCCAACCATGTCTTTTTAATTAGCCTATTTGTTATCGGTAGGAAGGAATGAACCAATTGGTCTCCAATATTCCTTCTTCTCCTGTAAGTAACCAGGGGCGTTTTTGGAAGGATCTCTTTCAATTGAGGGTCCAGTTGGAGGACCGTCCAGTGTTTGTTCAGAATCTTCTTTATTTCTTCTGACTCTTGGGAAAAAGTACTAACAATTCGCATGTTTTTACCCCCTACCTCATCCTGCCTCTCTCTTGGTACTAGAACTTCTTCCCTTTTCAGATCTCTCACTTTATTAAAAGCTTCATCAATTACGTGGGTAGGGTAGCCTCTCTCTCTGAACCTGCTTGTTAGTGTTGTACATTCCTCTTTGAAGTCTTCATCCTTTGAGCAATTTCTCCGTGCTCTAATATATTGTCCCTTGGGAATACCTTTCTTTAATGGGACTGTATGATGGCTTTCCCATGAGAGAAGAGAATTAGTAGATGTCGGTTTGCGATATATTTTTGTCACCAATCCCCCGGTTTCTGATTTACTGACTTCCACATCTAGGAAGTTCAGAGACCTTTTGTCAATTTCATAGGTGAAGAACATACCAATTTCATTTTGATTCAACCGCTGCACAAATTGGACAAACTTTGTCCTGGGGCCGTCCCACAGAATAAAGACGTCGTCTATGAAACGACCCCAGAACAACACACAGGACGTGAATTCCGCCATCTCTGCCGAAAACACTACAGTATCCTCCCACCAACCTAGGTATTTGTGAATAATATCCCGAGCTAACTGTAATATTGATATGTCTCCATGTCAAACAGTGCGCGCTGTGGATAGATGCGCCCCGCAGATGTGTATTAGAGAAAGCGGAGGAGATGGCTTCTGAGAGGTTGCCATGGAGACAGGCGGCCAGTACGCACTACTCCGCAGACGTGTAATCCATGAATGCGGAAGAGCCGGTTGTTTGCCGTCACTGTGGTAATAGTGACACGCTCTGTGATCACGCCCCCATACATCGGAGGCAATGGGGAATGAATTACGAGGCGGGGTTCCCTCCTGACGTAGCGGGAGGGGAGGCACGGATGACGTTTGGTCACATGCTCTGTTCTGGACCAATAGGGAAGTCCCAATGTAATCCTATGGAGATCCTCGCCGAGGACGGCGTTTTGAGAGATTTATGCCTTTTTGGACACCTCCTTTGGACCATTTGTTTCAGGAGAAGGTATACTAGTCACAGTGAACGTTGTGGATGTATAGGGTTCGCAGAAATAGGGTATTTTATTTACAGGAGGAAGATAGAGTACCCAATAGGATTTAGGGGATTTTGATTGATGACCATTTGGACCAATAGGAATTCTAATGGTTGAAGGGAGGCACCAAAAGATATGGCTCCACCCACTCCCATGGATATATAAGGGAGATGAGCAACACTGCTCATTTGATAGCTGTCTTTGCTTGAGAGAACATCTCTTATTTGTTATTTTCCTTGACAATGTTGTTGTAAATAGCTGTGTGTCTCTACTATAATGCACTTTGCACCCTAGCACTTTATTTATATATGCCCTGACGACGGCACTAGTTCTATGAGCCGAAACATGTCGGTTTTGGTGGAGGGCTTTTCTTTATTTAGGTAGAAATTACTCAGCAAAATTAGTGTTTGGCTGAAGGCAGTAACCCTAGGTGGCTAATCAACACATAATGCCCTCTGGGTTAAAAATGTATTTAACTGCCCAGCGAAACAATTGAAAAATTGGTAAAAAGGAAAAATAGAAATTAATGATATTATATCTTGTACGATTTTAATAAATATGAAGTAAAAGTTATGTTTTACTAGGTTTCTAATAAGGTCAAATCTTGTTGTTTGCACTGAGGGGAGATGTCAGCTGTCATATGACAGCTTAATCTCCCCTCTCCGTTGCGCACTATCGCGTCTGGACGGTTCGTTAGCGCAGACGTTGAATCAACGCCCAGTCAGGGCGGCAGCACCACCTGCTGGACGTAGATACAAACTACGTTGGCCCCCGAAAGGTTAAATAAGAACTGAGAGAAAGGTTCTCTGTACTGTGATTGCCTTGTACAAATGGTGAGTAGGCAGGGCCTGTGACCAGAACACCAGGCATTGCTCTGCAACATTAGGACTTTTTCCACTGAAAAACACAGGACATGCAGAAAACACAATTGCATTACGCCATGTAATTAAATGCTGCAGAAACACAGCTACACAAATTATGCAGCAAGCTTTGTGTTGGTGATTCAGCAAGAATCAGATCGCATTGGTGGAACAAACCATGGTTTACATTATCCTAGCATTGCGATCAGTAAGGGCTCGTTTCCATATACCGAGCTTTCAGGTACGCTTATGGAAACGCAATCGCAGGGACAATGCCTGCCATTTCCATTCATGCGCGTCGATTCACCGCTGAATCGCTGTGCATGGTTTGCGGCATTTCAGGATTCAGCCCACGATCCCATTAAGTATAATCAATGGGATCGCAAGCCCCACCCCCTCGCCGGAAGTGACACGTAGAGCCATGGGGCTCTGCGCTGCATGGAAACGAAGCCTGAAACAACATAACCCAAATCTGTATAGGGGGCCCATGCAAAAAGGCCTTAGTCATAACTTTCAAGGCTTTGTCTTGATGCTGCAGACTTGAACGCTTACTCAGGTTACACTTCACCTCCCCTCCCTTCAGGAACGCAGTCCCGGCAATGCTTCCAAAGTCTGCCGAAGCTCTTCGGATACCTCTGACTCCGTTTCCACGGGATACCCCTATCTGGGCTGCCACCAATTAGGCTGAGGCTACCAAGCGGGGGGCTGGGACGCAGAAACGCAGATGAGGGTGGTCAAAAATCTTGACAGAAATTTAAATACAAAACCTCCAAATGACTGTAATACTGAGGGGGCAGAGTGATCACCTGCCTGGATGAGGTAAGTATTTAATCCCCCCCCCCCCCCCCCCCGTATTATTAAGCAATAGCCTGGCATGACAGGTACTGTTTTTTTTTTTTTTTTACTTTAGGTACTCTGAGCCTGCAACCAGTTCTGTGAAATCCAAAATGCCCCTCTGTAATACTAACTCTAGCAGTCTCAGATATTGCTATACATTTATATTATTTGTATAATACATTTAAAGTTTGTAAAATATAATGTATAATACATTATCTCATTTATACTCACCCCGGTAATAACGTCCATCATCACATAAGCTTCTCAGAGCTCTCCTCTCTCTAGTGACTGCAACAAGGTATGAACCCTTGCTTGCTTGCACAATGCTGGTATTCACACGCCCAACCTAGCGCCTAGCTTGTGAGGAATTATGGGAAAGTAATGTTAAACTATATCTTTAGCTATAGAACAGGGCTTATAATGTCAGAATGAACTTAAAAACCCTATAGTGAAATGCAATTGTTTTCATATGAAATAGAATTACAATACAATGTGCAGCTGTCACACAGAGGTGCAGTGAACAGGTATGCAGTGACTGGTATATAAAACTGTGTGCTGTCACACACAGGTGCAGTGAAAGGTATACAGTGACTGGTATTACAATACAATGTGCAGCTGTCACACACACAGGTGCAGTGAAAAAGTAGGCACTGAATGTGCTGGGCCTGGCACAGTATAGCAATTAGCAAGAACCAGCTGCAACAGACAGGGCTGTATATGCAAGTGTCTGTGGGCCACAAAAAAAAAAAAACATCACAAGAACATTAGCTCTCAAAAGAGCTGTTCTGGTGGTGCTTTCCAGCAACAAATATCAGCAAGGAGCAAGCTAACAGACCTCCTAACTATCGCTTTCCCTATCTCTCCAATGTCTCTCCCTTCTCTCACTAATACTGCAGCACACAGAGTGAGAACATGGCCGACGCTGCTGCCTTATATAAGGGGGGGGGGGGGGGGCCTCCAGGAGGGAGTGCAGCCTGACTGGCTGCCATATGTCTGCTGACTGTGATATAGAGGTTCAAAGTTTAGCCCAATGATGTAGTATAGGGGGTGGGTCAAACCACCATTAAGTTTGTGTTTTGCTGCAAATGCGAATCAGCGATGTTCGCACGAATAAGTTTGCGTGCGAACCGTTTAGGACAACTCTAGTTACTAGTAACAAGACAGACAGCTTATTACAGTTAAAGGATACCCGAGGTGACATGTGACATGATGAGATAGACATGTGTATGTACAGTGCCGAGCACACAAATAACTATGCTGTGTTCCTTTTTCTCTCTTTCTGCCTGAAAGAGTTAAACATCAGGTATGTAAGTGGCAGTTCCTGTCTGAGTCAGGACAGGGTCAGACTACAGTGTGACCCTCACTGATAAGAAATTACAACTTACGCATTTTTGTGCGTTTTTTTTTTAGCGCCTCCCAGCGCATGGGTGTGCGGTACGTTTTTAGGCACACATTTTGGAAGCGTATTTTGGGGGGCGTTTTGCATTTTTCAGGTATGTTTTGGTTGAATTTAAAGATCCATTGATATAAATAATTGAAATTAATATAATTATTTTTTGAGTGTAATGGGCAGGATATATAAGGGGAGTGTTTCTTTCAATGCCTTGTGGGTTGTAGAGAGGAGTATAGCGATGGAGGAAGTGTTGGTTGTGCTTTTGTGTGCTGTTGGTTTCATGAGGAGAAGATCCAGGCAGTGGCGTACCGTCCATTGGGCGCAGGGGGGCGCAGCGCACCGGGTGACGGCAAGGTGGGGGGGTGTCAAAAAGGTCAGACCAGTACATTGTAATAATACCTGAGCAGACGCCGGAACGGAAGTCCGATAATTAATTATGCATGCTGCCTACCGCAGGCTCTGCTCCACCTCGGCTCCTCCTCCATGCATTGATTAAATAATAATTGGATACTACCTCCCTGCCTCCATCACGTCATGTGATGTTGCAACGTCAGTTCCTGTTTATTTCCGGCATTTGCGCTGAGGTCTGGCTCACCACATGCCTGGTGAATTCAGCTAATGACCCACGTGGTGCCGGCCCCAGTCGCTCTGCATCTCACCGCTGCTGCCTGGGGACTCTTCACCGCCGCTGCCTGGGGACTCTTCCCCACTGCTGCCTGGGATCTGTGTCTGCCGCATCTGCCCAAGAGGAATCCAGAGACCCGAGACCCTGCTCTTGCTGCTCATCAATCCACTGCCTGGGACACCGCAGACCGCACAGCCTAAAGATGTGATGCCGCCCCCAGCTGCTTCAAAGGAATCTCAGTCCCTGCTGCCACCACTCCACTGCCGCTGCCTGGGGACACCGTCAGACGATCTTCGGCAGCCCAGAACACCATGTGGGAACCTGGACTCTCCCCCATGGCTTACAGCCTTCTTCAGATGCACTCTGCACCATCGTCTTCAGACCAGGGTAAGCTGCCGATGCTCCACCGCTGGCAGGTCAGTGATGCTCCACACGTGCTGACCACTTTGCCCCCCCACAAAGCTGCAGACCAATGCTGTCCCCCAGGCCACCAACAATCCCCTGGCCCCACACTTCGCTACAGGCCAGTGCTGACTCCCTGGCCCCACACTAAGCCGCAAGCCAAGGACCATTTGGTGTGTCCTGAGGACTGGGCAGCAGCTGATGGCTGCCATGCTCTAACCGCCAGCCTGCCGAGGTCTTTCTGCCTCTCTTCTTTCCTCTGTCTTTGTGCCTCTCTTCTTTCCACCATGTCTCTGTCTCTTCCCTCTCCGCGTCTTTCTGCCTCTCCTCTCTTCTCTCTGCCTTTCTCTTCTCTCTGCCTTTCTCTCCTCTCTGCCTCTTCTCTCTTCTCTCTGCCTCTTCTTTCTTCTCTCTGCCTCTTCTTTCTTCTCTCTGCCTCTTCTTTCTTCTCTCTGCCTCTCCTCTCTTCTCTCTGCCTCTTCTTTCTTCTCTCTGCCTCTCCTCTCTTCTCTCTGCCTCTCCTCTATTCTCTCTGCCTCTCCTCTCTTCTCTCTGCCTCTCCTCTCTTCTCTCTGCCTCTCCTCTCTTCTCTCTGCCTCTCCTCTCTTCTCTCTGCCTCTCCTCTCTTCTCTCTGCCTCTCCTCTCTTCTCTCTGCCTCTCCTCTCTTCTCTCTGCCTCTCCTCTCTTCCCTCTGCCTCTCCTCTCTTCCCTCTGCCTCTCCTCTCTTCCCTCTGCCTCTCCTCTCTGCCTCTTCTCTCTGCCTCTTCTCTCTGCCTCTTCTTTCTTCTCTCTGCCTCTTCTCTCTGCCTCTTCTCTCTGCCTCTGCCTCTTCCCTCTGCCTCTCCTCTCTTCCCTCTGCCTCTCCTCTCTTCCCTCTGCCTCTCCTCTCTTCCCCCTGCCTCTCCTCTCTTCCCCCTGCCTCTCCTCTCTTCCCCCTGCCTCTCCTCTCTTCCCCCTGCCTCTCTGCCTCTCCTCTCTCTCCCTGGTCTCTCTGCCTCTCCCCTGTCCTTTTATCTCTCCCCTCTCTCCTCTGTCTTTTTGCCTCTCCTCTCTCCCCTGTCTTTTTGCTTCTCCTCTCTCTCCTCTGTCTTTTTGCCTTTTTGCCTCTCCTCTCTCTCCTCTGTCTTTTTGCCTCTCCTCTCTCTCCTCTGTCTTTTTGCCTCTCCTCTCTCTTTTTGCCTCTCCTCTGTCTTTTTGCCTCTCCTCTCTCTCCCTCTGTCTTTTTGTCTCTCTTCTCTCTCCCCCTGTCTTTCTGCCTGTCTTCTTCTGTCTTTCCGCCTCTCTTCTCTTTCTCCCCCTGTCTTTCTACCTCTCTTCTTTCTCACCATCTAATAACTGGCAAGGGGGGCTGCTAATATTTGGGCAACTGGCTTATTAAACTGTGGATGGGGCTGGTAATACTGGGGCACACCTGGCTATTTATGCTGGGGAGGGGGCTAATACTGGGGCACACCTGGCTACCTGTACTAGGATACCTGAATTGGGGGCCAAACTAAGTTTAGGGATACATTTGGCTTCAGGGGGTGTTGGGGAATAATTCACCTCTACCTATACTGGGGGCAACTATTCCAGGCTACCTATACCAAGCTATGTATACTGAGGGCACCTATATCTGGCATTACTGGCCGTGGTGCACTTAGCACGCCACACTCACTCCTTTTCTTTTTTTTGGGGGGGGGGGGGGGGTGTCATTTAATACCCAGCACCGGGTGTCAAATGCCCTAGGTACGCCACTGGATCCAGGCCTCGTCGGTACTGGGTGCATCCCATGATTGTGACCCGAGATTGGAAAGGACAATTCCAGTCCATTTACCGAGATTTGCGTGCTCATCCAGAAAAATTCTTTGCATACACCAGGATGACTATAGCCAGGTGAGTTTCAATGCTTTTTGGACATTTGTTTCTGTAATACCATTTGTAAGTTATCTATTGTCCCTTCAAAGCCATTTTACCATCAGATATGTTTTTTAACTCAAATGGCAACATATCTGACCCAATGTCCTTAGCAACAGCTATAGGCAAACAATTTGCGCCCACTATACCCAAAGTTCTAAGTATGTTTAAGGCACATTTAGCAACCATTTCAACAAAGCATCAGCCTGCAAATGTTCACCTTATCTTTTAACAAAGACCAATTTTTTTATTTTTTTTTTATTCTGTCAATAACTGACACCAAACTTTTTAAAGTTAGCCTATTTTTTGTGGCTGTAATAAAAATTTCAAAAGTATTCACTGTAAAATGTGTACCTTCCACATGTCAGTATTACACTCCACAAAATAAAACAATAATTTTCTTTTCCTACAGTTTTGATTTTCTGCAGGCGAAATTGTGGCCCAGACTTCTAAGGACAACTACAGTGTTCAGGCGGCCTATATGTCCTACACAGAGACTTCTCATAACACTAAGGTACATTTGCATGTAAAATAATGACCACTTTCTGGTCAAAGATTAAAAATACCATTCAACAGCTTTAAGAAACAAAATGTAAAAATTACAAGTAACCCTTCATAACCATTTGCTCTATGGAAGGAGCCCACATTAAATTTTGTCTATAAACAATAATGGAGAGATGCTGTGTGTCTCACTGTCACTTAAATGTCCCTGTGGCTTGTTGTGACCACTGACTTGACCACTTAGGTCTGTATAGACTGGTGTGTCAGGAGAGGGGTCTTGTGGACTTGATGGTCTTTGAAGCATAGGTGGTGGTATGGGTGGATAGTAGGGGTTTGCAGGCCTAGGAGCATAATGTTGCTTACTTGGCAATGAGTAATTGTGAGGCTCATATACATGCTGCCCACAATAAGGTGGCTGTAGTGGGTGTCTGTATGGATCATGAAGTTGACCCATATGAGTATGGCCATAATATGATGTTTCTTTGGCTTCCTTTGCTGGTTCTGGTGTGAGATATTTGTTTACAACTGCAATGACATCATGTTTGGCTAACAATAATTTCTCTGGTGGTATTTTTTGGAAAGATGGTACTAGGCTGGGGAGGAAATGAGCACAGGGCTCATTCAATGCATCTAGGTTTTGTGATCTTTTTTCCATATGGGATACTGCCTTCTAAATGGAACGTATCATTTTGTAATTATATTCAGACCTAGACATGCCTCTTCCTGATCTTCTCAGCTGAAAGCTTTGTCTACTCCTATATGATACATTACGGCTACATGGGGGTGTGAAATTAGTGGATGGACTGTCTGGGGAAGGCATAGGGATGTTCTCCTCTTCTTCATGCACAGATGTAGCACTAGTATTCTGTGATTAAGGGCCATTAATGTCCACATCAGTATTTGGTGTTTCTGGGGTGTCTTCATCAGGTAGATTGTCATCAGTACTGTTAAGAAAGGATAATAGTAATACACCTCACCTTAATCTGAATACGCATCATGGATTTGTCATTCATCAGTGTCAATACTTACAGGCCAGTATTCATATGTGGCTTGAGGAAGTCCAAGAATTTTGTATATCTGTATTGTCTGCGTTTTGTAGCACTTCTTTGTTCATGTTTCTGCTTATCCAACTCTTTCTTATAATTATCCCGATTTCCATCTTATCCTCAACTGGTCAACTGCAAAAGAACAGTACATTAATGTTATTTTTTGTTACTTTGCAGATTTCTTGCAACAGGACATACGGTACATATGCAACACTACATTTTGAATACAGGTTGGGCAGGTCCACCAACCAGAACATAGTTTTGGATACCTGTAGAAACATTTGGATAGAACTACAACAGGACTTCATGCCTCTCCCATTTCAGGCCAAACGTGAAAAAAATATCCAACTCTTCTGGGCCAATCACCGTTTTCCAAATTGCCTAAGTGCAGTGGATGGCAAACATGTCAGGATGGTAGTGCCAGCATTCTCTGGAAGCCAGTACTACAACTACCGTAGGTTCTTTTCCATAGTGCTCTTGGCAGTTGTTGATGCTGAATATAAGTTTAATTATATTGATGTGGGGGCCTATGGGAGCAGTAGTGACTCTGCAATATTTCGCAATAGCCATGTGAGAAAACGCGAAAAAGCCGCCGCGGGTACTCAGAGCAAGGCGGCTGATTCCGCGTCCAACGCGGCAGGTTGCGCGCGTAGGCCTACATCTACTAACATTATGGAACGTGGTGAATCCGCCGCATGTCTCAAGAATGAGGTGGCGGATTCCGATGTTTGCATGCATAGGCCTTTTTCTGTCAGTACTGCTGAACGCGGAGAAACCGCCGCATGCTCGGACAGCGGTGTGGCTGGTTCCGCATCCAAAACAGCAGAAGCATTACAACACATGTCTGGTGTGGCTGGGACTGATAGTCCACACAGGTTCAGAAGGACGCGCACGCGTGGAGAGGCAGAGCCTTTATGACAGTCAGAAGGGGGTCAACTGACCAAGCCGGTCAGCTGACATTTCTGTCAGTTTTCATTGGTCCAGCACTTAGGGGAGGCGCTGGAGAGCGCTGGAGTATATATACTGGGTGCTGGTTATTTCTCTGGTGTCTGACGTTGCGATCACTACGTGGTAGCACTCAGACATTCTGTCAGTATCTGTGATATTATCTAGACCAGTTTCCAAGGTGTTGATGACCAAGGAGCTCACACCTTAGTCTAGGAATTCTGTTATTATTTGTGTTGTTATCTAGACCAGTTTCCAAGGTGTTGATGATCAAGGAGCTCACACCTTAGTCTAGGAATTCTGTTATCATCTGTGTTATTTACTAGACCAGTTCCGGGTTGTTGAAGATCAAGGAGCTCACACTCAAGTCTAGGCATTGTTGATTATCTGTTATGACCTTCTGCTTTCCTGACCACTCTTCTGATCTCTGATTAGGTACTTTGCTATATCTGATACTCTGTTGCCAAACTCTGCTGGTCTTAGGATTCCGCATCTGTCTCCTGTCTCTGTACTTTATCTGTCTGTGTGTTGACAACCTGGCCTGCCCGACCTCGAGAACTATCTCCCCAGTTAGAGATAGTTCACAGATCTGTCAGTGACACCTTTTCATTGGTGTCACTTACGTTCTGTCCTTCCCACTCTCAGTCTGACTCCTCCCTCGGGAGAGTCCAGGCTAACGGAAGGAACTTGCATTGTGCAGTTCTCCTTACTGCTGTGCACCTGCTCCTCAGGTGCAGTCCTCAAAGTATTACTGTTGCACCAAACACTCTTATTACTCAGATGTCCAGAGGTTAGAGATATATCTGATTATCGGTGATACTGCAGATAATCAATAATCGGGTATATATCTGTATTCTCGGTGATACTGCAGATCACCGGTAATCAGACCCTCTCTGTGTTACACCGATCGTTACAAGCCGCTTTGGGATTAAACTACAACTGAGCCAACTTCACATCCCTGCACCACGCCCTTGGCCTAACACCCATGCACCTGCCTATCCCTGCTCCATTATTGGTGATGAGGCCTTTGCCCTTTCTGAAACCGTGATGAGGCCTTTTTCACACAGAGTCATGGCAGATGAAAAACAACATTTCAACATGAGACTCAGCAAAGCAAGGAAAGTGGTGGAATTCACCTTTGGCATTCTTGCAAACAAGTGGCGCATTTATCACACAGCCATGCAAATGTTACCAGGAAATGCAGTGACTGTTGTCAAGGCTACCTACCTACTACACAACTTTGTCAGAATGATGGAAGAAAACCTAGTTGAGGAGCATGCCATCCCTCCCACAATTACTAACTTTGGTGGTGCTATGTTAAGAGGAACCCAGAGTGCACTAAATACTAGAGAGCAGATGGCTCATTATTTCCTCACTCCATATGGTGTTATCTGACTTTAGAATGTCTTATTTTGATCCAAAAGATCTGCATATTGCATTATTGGAGATTTATCCACAATTGTGTTTAAAAATATATCTCATTAACAACACACATCGGACCTTTCTGTCTATTATTCATAGAAAAACAGTGCATACATTTGCTGTGGGTTACTAAAAATTACATTATAATAAGCATTGATGTTCTAACCACACTGCAGTACAAGCCACACATGTGTGTGTTGTTATGAGGCCTATTTGAGTCGTTATGCATACTACAAGGTAGCAAGTATTGCCTTCTTCAGTAAATCACCTAACATTACATAGGTTAACAACACAGATAAGACAATGCAAGCAAAATGAGATTAATGTTAGCATCAAAGTGAACTTACTTTTATCTGCTTTGCTTTTCTCAGACAAATGGTCCCATATATCTTCACAGAAATGTGCCGCTATACCAGCCCACACCTGATTGTTTTTGGAGTTGTCTTTATAGTCAGGATGCTTCGTGTCGAACATTTCCGGGTGGTCTTGTATCTTAGAGAGGAGCTCCTCTGTGCAGAACAAGCCCCTGCGACTCATTTTTTGAATTTCTTCTGCGTCAGCTCTCACTACGAACAGGAAGTGCAGGCTGACCCACAAACACTTTTACACATTTAAATATTCGCAGAAGAAAAACCGCAAATGCAATCACCACATTGCGCGATTTTGTGAGCATTTAGCGCTCTTCCTATACCTTCCATTATACGAAAATCACCCCAAAAGTGGTACACGGCGGACGAAATGCGCTTATATGAACCTTCTCATAGAGATTCCTTGCACAAGCTTTTTGTGGGCAATTTTAAAAATCGCCTGCATTTAAAAAAAGGCGGAAACCCCCCCTTGTGTGAATGAGTCCAAAAACACTTTCCTAGCAGAAAATGGCTTCTGAGAGCAGGAAAGAGATAAAAAGGGTCAATAGTTCATATATTTTAGCTTTGGCATACTTTAATGAATGTGTCATTGAGCAAAAACAATAAAACAGCTTAAAAATAGATTTAAATATAAAATAAAACTCTGGACTATCTTAAAAAGTCATTTTTAGAAGAAGGGGGATAGATACAATTGTTTATTTCATTAGTTTGCTTTTGCCTTTGGGTGTCCTTTAACATTATATAAAATTTGCTTGCTGTAGATTATTTTTGAAAAGGCCGAGACTTTAACCATTCTTGCCGCCTGGACGTGATTGTCACATCCAGGCGGCAGCTCCTGGGCTGCTGCATGCTCCTGCACGCGCGCCTGCATGCCCTGTGCCACCCCTGTTAGCCCAGAGATCAATGAATGGGAATATAGTTCCCATTCATCTTTCTAAGTCCCCAGCAGAAAAAACGACGGCTTCTTATCAAAGGCTGCGGTCTTTCTGGAAAAAAAAGTTTCCTGTCCTCCTAGGGCTTCCTGGAAGCGAGCTCTCACTTCCAGGACTAAGAACAAAAAAGTCTCACTGTGGCCATCTTGTGACCAAATAGTAAAACTACATCTATGTACATTATTTTATAAAATAAACCCACATTATTACATTTAAAATTAACTGTTTAACTCCCACACCAAACATTACCCAAATAAAATTTTTAATGGAAAAAAATACAATTAAAAAAAAAACCATAAATAGTTACCTAAGGGTCTGAACTTTTTTAAATATGCATGTGAAGAGGGTATATTACAATTTTTTTTTTAAATTATAAGGGCCTGAACCTGCTAACGCAGTTGTGCACAGTTGTGTCCGCTTTTCAGCAACACATCAATGTTACAGATGCTGAAAAGTGGACACAACTGCACACAACTGCGCACAACTGCGTTAGTGGGCTCAGGCCCTAAGCTTGTAAATAGTGATGGATGCAAAACTGAAAAAATGCACCTTTATTTACAAATGAAATATTGGCGTCATACATTGTGATAGGGACCAAATTTAAATGGTGTAATAACCGAGACAAATGGACAAATAAAATACACAGGTTTTAATTATGGTAGCATGTATTATTTCAAAGCTATAATGGCCAAAAACGGAGAAATAATGAATTTTTTTCCATTTTTTTCTTAATATTCCTGTGAAAATGCATTTAGAAAAAAATTATTCTTAGCAAAATGTACCATCCAAAGAAAGCCTAATTGGTGGCAGAAAAACAAGATATAGATAAATTCATTGTGATAAGTAGTGATAAAGTTATTGGCGAATGAATGGGAGGTGAAAATTGCTCTGCTGCATAAGGTGAAAAATCCCTGTGGGCTGAAATGGTTAAAATAAGAATGCTGTCCTTATTCCATGTCAATTCGGTATTCACTTAAGTTTTCTTTAAATAGGTCCCTTCAAAAATGGGTCATAACTTTTCAGCTATTTTCAGTACAGTTATGTAACTTTCTCTTGCCTTGGTTTGTGTGGTAGCAATGTGGAGCAGTCTTCTGTGTATGAGGAGAGGCTACTCCTTCCCACAATGCATGACAATTAAAGGGGCTATTTTTTGGCTGATTTTACTCTAAATACAGTTGTAACAAAAAAGTCAGTAATGTATTTGCTGCTGCGTTTTCTAGCGCAGCAGCGTATACATCACTGGCTTGTCAAGACTTTATCTGGGATTTGGTCTGTCTGTGTGGAGCTAGTCAAGCTTTTATCACCATTGGAGGTCGCCTAGCCTCGTGTTTTCTCTGTGTTAGCTGTAATGAAAAAGTGCACCAAAAGTTGATGTAGAATGAAATTTAAATTTACCATCCAGTCTGATCGTAATTTAGATTGATTTTTTGCTGTGAATCTATCAAAATTACGATTGCTGCACCTCATTGTGTCATTGAATCTGCCGGTAAAAATCAATGCCTGAAAAAGCAAACTACAGTGCAGTATAGTACAATCTACTACTAATGAGGACCTATCAATGTGAGGCTAGGCGCCCATTGCAGACGACTAACCGCAGTCACAATCGCTAAGCATTTTTCATAGCGTTCTGAACAGCTGGTGATTTTCTTGAAGCGTTTTTATTTTAGTGCTTGCATTTGCAGAGCTATTGCAATTTGTGGTTCTGATTACGATATCCTTTTTTATTGTTTAAAGTTTGGGTAGTAAAATCACTGCAAAACTGCTTTTATACAGCGATTGAAAAGGGATTTTGCAGGGTTCCTATCTTTTGTATTGGAGCGCAATCGCTCTAAACATGGTGCTGGGACCCACGATTGTGATTAGGGAAATCGTGTTGTCTCCTTTGACTTTCATTAGTATAGCCATAGTAGGCCATAGCCCTTAATGAGGAATGAATACAGAAGATCTGTGAACATTCTTCTGCACTAGCAATGGATTAGGGAATGGGGATCAATATCCAAAAAAGGTCATCCACTTGAAAAGCTCTAATACAGGGGTCAGGAACCTTTTTGGCTGAAAGAGCCATAAACGCCACATCTTTTAAAATGTATTTCTGTTAGAGCCATACAATATGTTTCAAACTGGGACAGTGTGCATGAGCAGCAGAGGGCTCACGTCCCTGTTGCCATGGTGATGTGTCACCGCCGGGCAGCGGAAGTGTCAGACACATCTTCAGCTTCTCTTGGGTTTCAGCAACATCTGCAATTTCCCTGAGAGCCAAACAGGAGAAATACCGACTAACAGCTTGTACAATTAGCTAGCTGACTTGATGGTTGATTCTTTATGTAGGACAAGATCCCCGCACTTTAGCCCAATAGTCTGCCTGTCAAATGACAGGCAGCCTATTGAGCCAATCAAAGTGCAGTGATCTTGTTTTGTGGTAGCCCGAGTAAGTTAGTAGTGCATGCTTCAGCAGTAGTGTGCCCTTCTTTGAAAAATTTACTTGCGCTGCCACACTAAGCTGCGCTGCTTGAGCAGTGTACAGTAGCTTAGTGAATCAACCCCTACTGATTTGTCTGTGAGCCAGATGTCGCCATCAAAAGAGACATATCTGGCTCCCGAGCCACAGGTTCCCTACCCCTGCTCTAACAAAAACTAACAGGAAACCCACTATTTAAAAATAATTCTTAAATGCATGAGCAAAGGTCTTAAATAATGGCGTGCACTGGCCCTAACGCTAGTTACTCCCTTTAAGCATTTGTCACCCAGCTAAGGTGGGCTTGAGAACCAAAAAAGGCCTTTTACTTTTTTAATAAGCAGCATGGACAGCCATACTAACCCAGGGGAAAAACACACATATAAGCTGATAAATACTTATTCTACTTACATAACATATGTACTGCCCATGTTTTGATTTCAGTGAACTTTATATAGTAAATAAAGAGAACACTGTTCCTGGCTTTTCCATTTTGACTTCTTCTGACTGAAGCCAATCCTGACATAATTTCCTCCCTTACTCTTTTTCTCCTAGAAACTGCACTGTCATATCTAGCTTGTTTTGTAAACAAATGTGAGCACAGCATAGATTGTATTTCAGCAGCTCATTGAACTGCCCTCTACCAATCAGTGAGGAGCAAGAATGTGGGAGGGGTGATGACAAGCTTCCTTCTTGTCGGCAATGTCCCAATGTCCCAAATAGAGCCATTCTGACTGAGATAAGATTTATTACCGCAAAACATTTCTGATTAGATTGGAGTGCTTGCAATGCAGGGTAAGGTTGCAGGCTGCATAATAAGCACAGAGCACTGGGTAACTGTAATTTGATTTTGTGGCTGACAATCCCTCTTTTTTTAATCAATCATTTTTTAATTGAAATTAGAAAAGACAAATACAGTAGCGAATCATTTAAAACTTAGATACTATTATAGCAAGCAGGATGAATACAGTTATCTTGACAATCCCTCTTTAATAAATCACTGGATTGAATAGTGCTCTATATGTTTATGAGTAGTTAAGCTGTAAATGTAAAGTACATCATACATATATCTCATGTACTCCTAAGATCTGTTGACTACCAGTACCTGCTGTGTCTATTACTCCCAAACCCATCATCCAGCCAATAATGCAGCAAACAGCCTGAAAGCATCACTTCCATCTTATGTTTGGCATTTAGGATATAAGCCAAAGATCATTTTGAAACCTGGAAAATGTATAATAGACTGATGATTGTTTACATGACAATCTTCAGAAAATGTACATTCCCCCTGCAACATTCATGTTCTCAGTTCCAGTGACTAATTCATTAATAATGCAGCTGCGTGGTTATGCTTGACATATTTGTGAATTGGCAACTCTACTAATCTTAAGTGAAAAGAGAAGCTGACACAAGATTATATTTTTAAAGTTGTACAGTGTTACAGCTTCAGATCTGCTCATCGCAGAATTTAGGCCGAGACGGTAAAATAGTATATTGCTACTCACCAATGCCGTAGATGTTTACAAAATGTAAATACACATTTGGGGGACCTATAAAACCCCAGCTCCAGGAGAAATGTATAACTGAACTTTACACTGCATGGAAAGGGGTAAGAACTATTCTTGGGTTGTATTTTGCTGACTAGCTTTAACCTGCAGACCATAAGAGATGGCTCGAACCTCCGATTTTCGGTTTGTGAACCGTGAATGTGAACTTGCGCAAAAGTTCGCGAACAGGCGAACTTCGTGAACCGCAATAGACTTCAATGGGCAGGCGAACTTGAAAAACTACAAACACTGTTTCTGGCCACAAAAGTGATGGAAAAGATGTTTCAAGGTGTCTAACACCTGGAGGGGAGCATGGCGGAGTGGGATACACGCCAAAAGTCCCGGGGAAAATTACGTATTTGACGCACAGCAGGGTTATAATCCCTAGAAGGCAGAAATCACATTGCATTCCTATATTGGAGGCCTAAAGTGCTTGAAAACACCTTACATGTGTATACATGGATCAGCAGTTAGTGTAAGTAGTGTACTGCTTCACACTGACAGACCAAACTCACTGTGTAACGCACCTCAAACAGATGGCCATGCTGGTGAACACGTTGGTGAGAGTGCAGGTGATGGCGGCTTTCCAGCCCATATGGTCAGGCTGAGGTAGCTCAATGACAGAACAACAGTGATTGTCCAGATGATCGAATTTGGTCTGTCCACAATGAAGCAACAACCTTATTATCTTGGGTGTGCCCCCCAACACACTCATGTAGGTCATTGCTTGATTGTGATATGCAAGCCCCTTCACCGTGGCAAGGTAACGATCACGAAGGGGAATTGACACTTGTACATGCCTTTTGTTTTGTTGTTGCAGCCGCAGTGCAGCCAGAAAAATTAGGCAGGCATGTACACGCACCAGAAAAATTCAGGAATCCACCTGGAGTCCTGGACCCTGTTGGTGGTGGCAGAGCAGGGAGTCAAGCGGCCTGCAGGCAGAGATGCTGTGTGGGGACTGACTTAGTCTTGGGGCAAGCAGCAGCGGCCGGCAGGAAGGCAGGCAGAGATGCTGTGTGGGGACTGACTTAGTCTTCGGACAGGCAGTAGCCCTCTGGGATCCATGCCTCATTCATTTTGATAAAGGTGAGGTACTGAACCCTTTTTTGACCTAGGGAACTTCTCTTCTCACTGACAATGCCTCCAGCTGCACTGAAGTTTCTTTCTAGGAAGCTTGAGGCAGGGCAAGCCAGAAGTTGGATGGCAAATTGTGACAGCTCTGGCCACAGGTCAAGCCTGCGCACCCAGTAGTCCAGGGGGTCATCACTGCTCAGACTGTCGATGGTTCCTTCTCTACCATTGTTAAAGCTTACATCTCTTTTTTTAAATTACTGTTTCTGCTGTCTGTGCAGTTCCTTCAATGAGAATCTGTTATGGAGGGCAAGTCTGCCATTCAACTGTGTGATAAACTTTCCATGGTACTTTCTCAGTACCATGGTGACCACGGGTAAAGGGCCGGGAATCAGGGTTCGATACCGGTCCAGAGTGTGAGCCTGAGAAACGGCTCCCACCACACATCCAAGGAAGGCAGAAGGCAGGGCACGCAAGTCCCGACTCAGGGAGGTAGTGACGAAAAATAACAATACAGGAGGACTCTTTCGAGGCTCTGCTGTATAGTGATGAGACAAATACACTTGAAATTCTTTGAAGTCTGCCATCCATTCAAGTGAAAGGAATGCACTGACTGCTAGGTATAATACAATGTGCAGTCACACAGATGCAGTGAAAGGTATGCAGTGACTGGTGGTATAATACAATGTGCAGTCACACAAGTGCAGTGAAAGGTATGCAGTGACTGCTGGTGATATAATACAATGTGCAGTCACACAGGTGCAGTGAAAAGATATGCAGTGACTGGTGGTGGTATAATACAATGTGCAGTCACACAGGTGCAGTGAACGTTATGCAGTGATTGGTGGTGGTATAATACAATGTGCAGTCACACAGGTGCAGTGAAAGGCATGCAGTGACTAGTGGTATAATACAATGTGCAGTCACACAGATGCAGTGAAAGGTATGCAGTGACCGCTGGTGGTATAATACAATGTGCAGTCACACAGGTGCAGTGAAAAAGTATGCAGTGACTGGTGGTGGTATAATACAATGTGCAGTCACACAGGTGCAGT